>NW_019396154.1:33880-148403 GCF_000591075.1 Eurytemora carolleeae
CCCCCCCCCCCCCTTCTCCCCTGACGAATCTTTAATTTTTAGTTTAAAGTTCACCGCTCATTGAATATCGATTTAATTCAATTCAAAAGTTTTAACCTCTGTTTCCGAATTTTATGCCCGATTCTGTTTGACGTGCCTATTATACATTAAAGTTGTAGCCGACCTGTGGGACCTGTGGGCAGAGAAAAGGCAACATTACAAAATAAATGTTTTTAAAAGTTGCCGCCGAAAGTTCATAAAACGTTTTTATCCAATCCTAAATATTAATATTTTAGGAGGAGGAACCAGACAATGACAGAGGATTAGATAATCCTCCACCTCCACCCGTCCTCCAGGATACAAACAAGCTGGTGGAGGCTGCTGAGGGCAAGTTTCAGAACGACGAGGTTCAGCAGAACGGAGAGATTGGAGGAGTAACTCCTGCTAAACTAGTAAACGGTGCAACCCATACTCCTCCGCTAACACCTTCAGCTAGGTTTGTGCCTCTAATACAGAAATATATATTTTATCTGTGGTGTATTTTTCAACCTACGCAAATCCGCTATACTCCACTTCTGACCTACTAGCACTTGGTTTTGCAGCTGCTATATGGACTTGTGACCGCATCGCCAGGCCTATAGCCTGTACTAGCCGCGGCGCTCGGCCCCCCATCCTGTCCTTGCCGCAGCGGTCGGCCCAGAAATTGTCTTACCTAACGCTCAAATAATACAAAAATAAACAGCTGGCGTAGGTCCGATATTGCAGTAGGTCGGAAAGTTAGTAGTTCAGAAGTTCAGTAAGGGGATGTTGCGTATAGACGATGTAACATTACCTTTTTATCTACCACTATATCTCCATTATTAGTTTTAGAGGCCGGAGGGGGGGGGGGGGCTTTGATTATAAAATTTCTTACCGCTTCTTGTTCTGACGAGAGGAATAAAAAAATCAAGTATTTAGGGTATGTTTCATGTTTTTTTTCTCTGAATTTAAAATAAAGTTAATTTTTATTATAGAAAGTAAATTTAAAAGGGCGATGGATATTTTTACATTTTTTCCTCCTAAAAGTAAAAAGTGTAAAATGTGTCCCCCCCCCTCTTCTGTTAAATCTTTCCCTGGACTTTGAAATGTCTTTGAAATGTTTGTAACATTTAAGTCCATAAAAGAGTTTTGGGTAAATAAGGCCGCCGAAACTGTTAATCTTATTTGTAAGTAAAATAAGTCCTTACCTTTTTAACCTGATGTCGGAGAATCAAAATTTGAAATAATTAAAGTTCACATCGCCAGGTTGCAAAGATATGGGGGTTTAGAAAAGTAATCAGTTTTTTTGTTTAATTTCTATCTTAACAAGGCTTAGACACACTGCTGATCAGGTTTTAACTCAAAACACCTAAACTTTTTCTTTGGATTATGTTAATATAGAGTCTACTGAATTATAATCTCAATTTTCAGGAAATGCCATCTAGGGTATTTATAGTAAATCCATTTTTTAAGATATCGTAGAAATCAAGTGCATTTTCTGGTTAAAAAAACAAACGTTTCTTTTGTTTCAAGACTTGATTAAGCTGATTCGGTTTTTATTTGATTTGCGGAAAATTCACTAGGTGGCATTTTCTTAAAATTAAGGTTTTAACTCATTAGACTGCATAATAACATATTCTGAAGAAAAAGTTTAGATGTTCTGACTTGAAACCTGATGGTTCATTTTCAGAAGTGTGAAGAGTAAGCTATCAAAAAAAAATTAAATTTTAAAATAAGCATTTTCTGAAGCTGGTGTTGTCTGAGGTCCTACACAAAAAAATGCTTGATAGGTTTAGATTTTTCAACTTTTATTTGATACTAACCCTAAAAAAGTCATCAAACAAATGAATTAGATAGAAAACTTAAAATAAAAGATACTCTCTTATAAAAATGTATTGTATGTGTGTAGGATATCTGCTCTGGGTATAGTTGGAGACCTGCTGAGGAAGGTTGGTGCCCTGGAGCTCAAGCTTGTCTCCTGCAGGAATATCGTGAAGGAGAATGGAAAGGAGAATGACCGGCCCGGAGATAAATTCTCCAGCCTTGACCGCAGTAAACGTATGCCCAGAGGAGCTTCCAGTCCTGCGGTCAAGAATCTGTGTGAAAATGGGTCTTGACACATTAAAAAGATATCTGTAAAAGAAACCATTATCCCACTTTTTACATGTTACAAGTGCTTTTATGGAAAATTAAACTAAGTTTAAAACAATTTTTCTGCTTTCCCTTTCAGCTTTCATTTTTTTTATTTTTTTAACAAATGATTATTTTTTTATTTGAATTCAACTAGTTACTCTGTCCAAGATCATGTAAAATTGGTGAACATTGAACATTCTTAAAATTTCTAATATTTTGTGCCATGACTCCCAAGCAAAATACTAGCCAAAAATATCCTTGTATTATATATTTATTCTATTCTATGTTCTATCCTAGTAAAAGGTTGAGCCCAAAGTTAAAATATCTACTCCTATTAATCTAGAGTTAATTACAATTTATTTATCATAGTTTTTGTTTAGTTTTGAAAAGAACGCTTATTTAGAACTTTTTATTTATTCATCTTAACCATAATTATTTTACCTTATCGTTAATTAAGTTAATCGTTATATAATTATCTTGCTTGGTTTGATTACGGAAGCAGATTTGACCAAGCTGTGTGCAGGATTTATCAAACTAAATGTCACAAAACAGATTTTATCAATTAGCCTTGTATACTCTATATTTAAAGGGACTGTAAACGTAATTTTAATAGACCTGGTTTATTTAAAAGTGTAGCATGCCCGATTCACAATGGTACCATTTAAATATTTATCTGATTTCGATGGGATAGATTTCGTCGTTTTTCATCTATTAAAAAGTTCGAATTCTTTATATTAAGTTCGTTTTCTCTATTGCATAAAATTCGCAAGTCACTTTTTTAGAGAAACTGCCATTAGAAATTAGAAATTGTTTAGCAGCAAAACGATGATATTTTCTTATAGGGACTGCAAATGAGTTTTTAAGAGTTTAAGAGTTTAAGAGTTCTATCTGATGTTCCTGTCTCGAAAACTTGATATAAACTGTGTCAAAGTATATATGAAAGATTTAGTATAAGATTCGTTGTATTAAACAGATGATATTCAACAAATATGCAACCAATCTGAAAACAACGATATCCCAGAGGAACCTGAGAAGCCCAAGTTTGCTCCTATTATTATTTGAATTTAATAATTTTTCATTTTTAATAGATATGATTGATGATTTTATTTATTCGCCCTGAACATGTGACCAGAACTCCAAACAATGGCAGTGCAGTATTATTTTCACTCGTCTCCGTCTTATCACGTGACCAGTATACTGCATAACCATTGGAGGGAGTTCTGGTCACGTGATACGGACGAATATCTTACATATAAACGTTTTGGAATAACTTTGACACAGTTTTATGTCAACTTATCGAGACAGGAGCACCAGATAGATGTCTTAGGTATAATCCAATTCTTGAGATTCTCAGGTTTCAGCCTATATCCCCTTTCATTTTTCCTTTACAGTCCCCTTAAGTTCAATCAAAACTTTAAAGGAACCATTGTGAATCGAGCTTACCTCTTCTTTCAAATGTTATGTCACCAGAATATGCGTTGGTAGTCCCTTAAAACTTTAACTTTTTAAAGAATTAGACCCTTTCTTATATCCTTTTTATTTAAAGAGAAACATGTTTTTTATTTCTGATCCACTTCTTAAGAACCCAAGAATTTAAAGATGGAAGATTACAATTTTGAACTACGCCAAATTCGACTTGACGATGTATGCTGTAATAAAAAGATTTTAGTTTTTAAGTAACATGACATATTTCTTCATGGATAGGGGAAATTTTAATTTTTGTGTTTTTCAGTTAAAAGCTTGGGTCACTTCCACCCTCATCCCCCCCCCCCCATACACTACTTTGGAACTGGAGTTTAGATCTTACACTTTTTGCCATTTTTCCATCATCAACTTAAACTGTTTTCAAACTTGTCGTAAATAACCAATATGACTTGATCTCCCCCACCCTCTCTCCCGACCCACCATTTTCACATGTATGCAGGGTTTTGTAAACAAAATAAAGATGAAAAAATTCCGGCGAAAATCCAAGAAAGATTTGTAATCCACTAACCAACAATTAATAACGGGTATATATTTTTAGGTTTAAAATTATTTTCAACTATTTTTTTTAAATATGATGATTCAAGTTAACAAAAATTACTGTATTTAATTACGGGGGAATAATTTTTCTATAGAATGTATACCCCTGATTAATATATATCTGGAATATTTAACTTATACTTCATCATGTTTCATGCAGTAAGTTGCTTTAATAAACATTTTTAATTTTATCTGAAATTATTCTTCAACATTTCTTGTTAAAAATGTAAAACTTGATTAGTTTTTGTCTAATAAAAGACTTACTGTATGCAGCTTTGAACTTTAAAAAAAATGGTATCATATATGCATAGGCAACCCAAAGTATTAAAAACAGATTAAATCCTGAAATACAAAAATTTGAGAAAAAAATTTTATTCTTTTAATTTAAAAAGAAAAATCCTGTATTTTGAAGTCCGAATTTCAATAAATTAGTTATTACCTCTTTCAAATTTCCCGGCCTGTCCCTTTAATATTAGATAAATAATGCTTTGAGTCGTTCTCAGAATCACCGTTAGGTGCCTCTTTGTATATATATCCGTCCAAAACTGTATCAATCAAAACGAATAAATCCGCAAATAACTCTTTCAAAAATACTAAATCTTCTGTAGTCAGATAACAAAATTAAAAATAGAAAAATGTTTCATGTTATAAGTCTGGACCATGTAAAGGTGTACACTGTACATAAATAAGTATATGATAGAAAATGTACTTTAAATTAATCGTTTCGTGAATTTTCTGAAAGAAATTGAAATGTACAGTTCACCCTGAACTATATTATATGTGACCCCTGTCATGATATATATATATATATACATGGTAAATTAGAAATATATTTTAATAAAAACAGTTTTGTTACATTTTATCAATTCAATAAATGGCAGAAGAATGAACAATTTTATATGATTTAAAATGAAGCTAATTTTATCTAGAGAATAATGAAGAATCTTAGACCACAATCCAAATTTGTTTTTTGTTGTTGTTGATTTTTTTAACCTTGGAAAGTTAACTGCCGGTTTTAAACAGTATTGTTTAAAGTGAGTCTCCGTTTGAAGATTGTCAGATTCACAACGGTACCCTTAAACACTATAGGAGCCAAACTGAAGAAGCTTTTATCGTCTTTTAAATGAAAAATTAATGATTTTTCATTGTCGTTCCGCTTGCAGGTTTATAGGGCAGAGACTAAAAAGGAAATTAGCAGAATTAAACACTTTAAAAAATAAATACTTATCATAAAAAGCTCAACCTCTAAATAAATACTTATCATAAAAAGCTCAACCTCTAAGGTGCAGAGAGCAACATTTTTTGCATGTTCTATTCTTGAGTAAAATTAGAACAAAGACGGCTGTCGTCTTTAACTTCTCATATTCAGTAGGACATACTTGAGCCAGCTTTCTTCCTTCTCAATCCAAATAAAACAAATGATAAATATTTCATAATGTATCCTGAACTTGTTTAGAAGTAGAGCTACTCATAAAGGATGAGACGACTGTACGGGATTTATTTAGCCGTTTGTCATATTGCGATTCCCTGCAGTGCATTGTCTTTCTCTGTCAATATGTATATCGTCTAATATATCATTGAAAGATTGTCAATTGTAGAAACCCTCGCTTTCATCGACGAACCTCCCATTTTAGATCATTACAACAATGTTTCGAAAGCTAAAAATCACAATTTTTTCAACTTTCAAAAGTCATCATTAAGTAAGTGACTTATTAAATTATTAATTATTTATTCATGAAATATTACAAAAACATATAAAAATAAGTGTTATAGGAGAAAATATAAAACCTCCAAAAATAAAGGTTTTGGAAATATGTCCCATCATTTCCTAAAAAGGAGGTAAATGACGTGGAAAAATAAGATAGGTTTTATGTTTTAAGCAGAAGATATAGGTTCTACACAAAACGGGCTTTTTTAAGCATCTTTTTAATTCGCGCCGATTTTTTATATCCTTTAGGTTTGACAATACATATACAGTGATAACCAGAAAACTCTGGAATAGGAAGACGACTTTTAGACTCAAGTTATGACTTGAAATAGTCCAATAAGCATGAAACACAGTAATTGTGCTAGGTAAACAGACCCATTTCACTTAATTGGTGATTTTATAAGAGTCTTATAAAACTGTTTACTTTGTAACAGCATCAAATACCCGCAAGTATTGCTATAAAGTCGTCTTACTGTAATATGTCTATCTGTCATGCTCAAATTGGAAAAGAACTTCGTGAATAGTTCCAATGTTTTCTGGTTACCACCGTATGCTCTTGAAATAACAAGATTGGTAATAATGTTATCTGAAAACTGATCTGAATTTTGAATAATAATGAATGTAATTAAAGAACTGTAAATATTTTCCTATTATTGAGAGAGTACCTATAAAAGAATTGGTTATGCAGGGAGTTTTCCATTCTCTTCACAACCCTCTTACAAACTACAGGTAATAAGGGAACAGCCTCACTTGATCCGGATCCACACTATTTTGTCTCACTTGATCCGGATCCACAATATTTTGTCGCATTTGATCTGGATTCGCAATGTTTTGGCTCCCTGATCCTGCTTAAATCAGTTTATTTACTCGAGAATGCCGTTATGTAGTCGCCTAGACGCTTAGCCCTGTACATGTCTCTAACCTAGAGAACACAGTCTTCTAACCCCCTGTAATGTTTTTATCCTAGAGAATACAGTGTTCTAGCCCCCTGTACATGTTTCTATCCTAGAGAATACAGTCTTCTAGCCCCCTGAACATGTTTCTATCTTAGAGAATACAGTGTTCTAGCCCCCTGTACATGTTTCTATCTCAGAGAATACAGTATTATAGCCCCCTGTACATGTTTCTATCCTAGAGAATACAGTCTTCTAGCCCTGTACATGTTTCTATCCTAGAGAATACAGTTTTCTAGCCCCCTGTACATGTTCCTATCCTAGAGAATACAGCCCCTAGCCCCATGTAATGATTCTATTCTAGAGAATACAGTCTTCTAGCCCCCTGTACATGTTTCTATCCTAGAGAATACAGTCTTCTAGCCCCCTATTCATGTTCCTATCCTAGAGAATAGAGCCTTCTAGCCCCCTGTACATGTTTCTATCCTACACAGTCCTCTAGCCCCATGTACATGTTTCTATATTGGAGAATAAATAGTCTTCTAGCCCCCTGTACATGTTCCTAACCTAGGGAATCAGTCTTCTAGCCCCCTGTACATGTTTCTATCCTAGAGAACAAATAGTCTTCTAGCCCCCTGTACATGCTCCTAACCTAGAGTATACTGTCTTTTAGTCCCCCTGTACATGTTTCTATCCTAGAGAATACAGTCTGCTAGCCCCTTGTAGATGTTTCTATCCTAGAGAATACAGTCTTCTAGTCCCCTGTACATGTTTCTATTCTAGATAAAACAGTCTTCTAGCCCGCTGTACATGTTTCTATCCTAGAGAATAAATAGTTTTCTAGCCCCCTTTACATGCTCCTAACCTAGAGAATACAGTCTTCTAGCCCCCCTGTACATGTTTCTATCCTAGAGAATGCAGTCTTCTAGCACCCTGTGCATGTCTCTATTTTAGAAAATACAGTCTTCTAGCCCCTGTACATGATTCTATCCTAGAGAATACAGCCTCCTAGCCCCCTGTACATGTTTTTTCCTAGAGAATACAGCCCCTTAGCCCCCTGTTCATGTTCCTATCCCAGAGAATACAGTCTTCTAGCCCCCTGTACATGTTTCTATCCTAGAGAAAACAGTCTTCTAGCCCCCTGTACATGGTTCTATCCTAGAGAATACAGCCTCTTAGCCCCCTGTACATGTTCCTATCCTAGAGAATACAGTTTTCTAGCCCCTTGTAAATGTTTCTATTCTAGATAATACAGTCTTCTAGCCCCCTGTACATGTCTCTATTCTATAAAATACAGTATTCTAGCCCCCCTGTACATGTTCCTATCCTAGAGAATACAGTCTTCTAGCACCCTGTGCATGTCTCTATTTTAGAAAATACAGTCTTCTAGCCCCTGTACATGATTCTATCCTAGAGAATACAGCCTCCTAGCATGTACATGTTTCTATCCTAGAGAATACAGTCTTCTAGCCCCCTGTACATGTTTCTATCCTAGAGAATACAGTTTTCTAGCTTCCTGTACATGTTTCTATCCTAGAGAATACAGTCTTCTAGCTCCCTGTACATGTTCCTAACCTAGAGAATGCAGTCTTCTAGCCCCCTGTGCATGTCTCTATCCTAGAGAATATAGTTTCTTAGCCCCCTGTTCATTTTTTTATCCTAGAGAATACAGTCTTCTAGCCCCCTGTACATGTTTCTATCCTAGAGAATATAGTCTTCTAGCCTCCTGTACATGTCTCTATTCTAGAGAATACAGCATCCTAGCCCCCTGTACATGTTTTATCGTAGAGAATGCAGCTGTGTAGCCTTCTTGCTCACTATGTTCCTAACTTCCTATTCTAGAGAATACAGCCTCCTAGCTCCCTGTATATGTTTCTATCCTAGAGAATGCAGCTGTGTAGCTTCCTAGCCACCTGTGTCTGTGTCCTCTTCGCGGTGGCCTCAGCCGAGGCTGAAGTTTGGGTCAATCCCTATTCACTCGAGGTGAAGGAAACATCGAACAGAACTAAACGTTTATTTTTAAAATCGAAATTTTCAGAGTCCTGTGCAACATATGTTCTTAGGTTGATTTAAAGATTCTAAGTTGAGTGGGTCGATTCTAATAGCGAAAATTTAGGTGTTAAGTAAATTCTCAAAGGGATCTTCCCAAGTGACAATATTCCAAGTAGCAACTTCCCAAATGTGCAATTCCCCAATCGGCAACTTCCCAAAGGTTAAGTTTAGGTCTTTTGAGGCTCCGCAGGAGCTGCAATGTGGCCAGAGCTGAAAACTTTAGAATTGTGGATATCGAGATTAATATTTGATCTTCTCTTTTTCTTAATATCGAGACTAACCTAATCTTGTACTTGTATCCTGAAAATTGTATAAAATTCAACTAATCAGATTTGCGGAAGAACGGTTTAAGAAGAAAATCAAAAGTGTGTTCATTGGATACTCAGATTAAGTAATCGGGATTGAGGATATCTCATTCTAAAGTTTTTAGCTCAGATGGGCTAAGGACACACTTGGGAAATTGCCGCTTGGGAAATTGCAGATTTGGGAAAATACCCTTGGGAAGTTACCGCTTGGGAAAAGGCCTTTGGAAAAGTACATCAAAATTTCAAGTGCTGGTAAACGTCGGGAGTAACAATTAGTAACCTGGACAGTGCAGGGTTCCTAAGCTAGTATATATATATTTAGATTACAGGGTGTCCAACTAAACATTACATCATGCGACGACGTACAGTGAAAGATGTTCAATTTTCAAGTTATGAGTAAATTTTTTATTAGCTTTTGTTAAAATGTAATTTCAAAATTTATTGAGAGATTAAAGTTTTCAGCTGCAGCATATTCGGTCCCATCCGCTGGAGCGGAGGCCACTGCCGGAGGGAAATAGTTTCCAACGGAAGACCATTTTTTTTTCAATGCTAATTACTCCATGGGAGGGATGGTAATTTTTACTTACCACACTAATGACTCTACCGGAAGGGATGGTCATTAGCAATCAGGACACTCATTTCTCCGTCAAGGGGATGGTAATTAACATTGACATTAACAACGATGTTTAAAGTTCTTTTGGTTGCAAATTCTTTACCTGACCAAAAATCTTAAATCATTCTATTAAGCTGAATGCTGATTTTATACTTTGTGCTTCTAGAATACTGAGTACTTTAAGCTGATTTTATACTTTGTGCTTCTAGAATACTGAGGACTTTAAGCTGATTGTATACTTTGTGCTTCTAGAATATTGAGTACTTTAAGCTGATTTTATACTTTGTGCTTCTAGAATACTGAGGACTTTAAGCTGATTGTATACTTTGTGCTTCTAGAATACTGAGTACTTTAAGCTGATTCTATACTTTGTGCTTCTAGAATACTGAGTACTTTAAGCTGATTGTATAGTTTGTGCTTCTAGAGTACTTTAAGCTAATTGTATACTATTTGCTTCTAGAATACTGAGTACTTTAAGCTGATTGTAAACTTTGTGCTTCTAGAATACTGAGTACTTTAAGCTGATTGTATACATTGTGCTTCTAGAATAATGAGTACTTTAAGCTGATTGTATACTATTTGCTTCTAGAATAATGAGACTTTAAGCTGATTGTATACTTTGTGCTTCTAGAATACTAAGTACTTTAAGCTGATTTTATACTTTGTGCTTCTAGAATACTGAGTACTTTAAGCTGATTAGTCAACAAAAGGAAATCGCATATAGGATTGAAAAGATTCTATTTTGATTTGAAATAGTAGCCGCGGATAATTTTGTTTATTTTTATTTCTGCGTAAAATCAGAGGAGCTACGAGGTCACAAAGCCGTATTGTATTTTGACCTTCTCCTTCAATTCTGCATAGTTTGCAGTAGTTTGCAATGAGTCGAATTTTGAAATCGTTTATGAATAAAGAACATAAAATCTATTTTTATCACTAAGCATGATCACTTGCCCTCAACTCTAATTTTCAAATTTTTAATCTATTGAACCTATTCAATGTGATAAACCTTTGATATTTAAAACCATGAATTCTTCCAGGTCAATAACAATTGTCAAAATTTGTCAAGAAAAAAAATTTTCATCAAAATCAAAATTAAAGCTTGAATCGTTTAATATTCCTTATAAAAGGGTTTGTTAATTGTTCAGATATTTGGAAGTTACTCTATAATTTGAGAGGATTTTTATCAAATCTTTCATCAATAATTTTTAATCATAAGAAAAAGTAAATTTACTGCTGTTTACACCACCAGGTTGCAAAGTTAAAATTAGAGATTGATGCCAGTTTTTAGCTCTTTTAACATAATGTATCATATAAATATGTCTATAACTATTTTGTATTTTAAAAATCTTTAAAAAATTATTTCTTTTGAAGAGGTCGTGAGGTCAGATCTGACAGAAACAATGGTTTAGCGGATGTTCTGGATAAAAATAGGCCTAGATTCGGAAAACGGTCGGAACAGGTCAAACTTTAAGTCAAAATTATTCAAAACATTTGATTGTTAAATTAAAATAATATTTTAGATTTTGCAATTCATTACACTCGCGTGACTATCTATCTATCTTAAACCAGTCTGTCCCACAAACTGCAAAAATTGCATTAATTTTCAAAAAACTCTTTGGTCTTTGATTTTACCTGACAACACATTCATACACTTGATGTCTATAAAGTATTTGTTTTAAGCAAAAGTTTAATCAGTATTTGGCAAAATGTGCATCAAGCTTGCAACTTTGGGATTACTGTGGTGGACCTGATATATTATAATCTTTAATATTTAAGGTCCACCCTTTAACATTTTACTCACTCTAAATATATATTTAGGGAAGAATGAAGAAATTAAGTTTGCTTCAACTCATAAATCAGCTGAACAAGGATGGATTTACTCGATAATTCTGGTATCCCTGATTACCAGATAATTCTGGTATCCCTGATTACCAGATAATTCTGGTAACCTTGATTACCGGATAATTCTGGTATTCCTGATAACCAGATAATTCTGGTATCCCTGGTTACCGGATAATTCTGGTATCCCTGATTACCAGATAATTCTGGTATTCCTGATTAGCAGATAATTCTGGTATCCCTGATTACCAGATAATTCTGGTAACCCTGATTACCAGATAATTCTGGTATTCCTGATTACCAGATAATTCTGGTAACCCTGATTACCAGATAATTCTGTTATCCATAAACTTCTTCCTATTTTATGCTAACTGTAAGTATACCGTTGGGGAAAACGAAATTTGTTTATTCTTTCACAGAATTGCATTATTTGAAAATAAGTTAGATATTTATAGTTTAAAGTTTTATTCTATTCTTTATCTGATCAATATGTTTTTTCTAGGGTCCAAATGTGTTTAATTCTGATCATTCCTATATGTTTTCTTGCTTCAGAAATGCGCAAGTCACTTTGTAATGAACCCATAAATGATATAATCAGTTTTCAAAATTACAAACATGAATATCTAATTCAAATTGATCAGACAAAGCTAAAGGGTAGATTTGTGAATCGTATATTTCCAACCTTGCATGGAGGGTCACTTGAAATTACGCGAACAGTCCCTTTTAAATTATTTTGGAAAATTAATAAATCGTGATAAACTTTTTTTAATGCTTCTAAATTTAAAAATGTTTCTTTCAGATGTTCCAAAAGAGAGATAAACCCTGCGCCCAATCCCCTTGAATTTGTCAGCACTATACTGTGTACCCCTCACACGCAGTTTGTTCATTTTATAATGTATATTAATGCGAAATTGAGATTGTGAAATCAAGATATAACCATAAGATGTAGTTTACAAGAGAAATAAATATTCTGTAAAAATTCATTAATTGAAAAGATAAGAATAAACATTTGTATCTGAGAGATAAAACCATGAGATGTAGTTTACAAGAGAAATAAATATTCTGTAAAAATTCATTAATTGAAAAGATAAGAATAAACATTTGTATCTGAGAGATAAAACCATGAGATGTAGTTTACAAGAGAAATAAATATTCTGTATAAATTCATTAATTGAAAATATAAGAATAAACCCTTGGCTCTGAGAGATATAACCATGAGATGTAGTTTACAAGAGAAATAAATATTCTGGAAAAATCCATTAATTGAAAAGATAAAAATAAACCCTTGGCTCTGAGAGATATAACCATGAGATGTAGTTTACAAGAGAAATAAATATTCTGTAAAAATTCATTAATTGAAAAGATAAGAAGAAACCATTGGCTCTGAGAGATAACCATGAGATGTAGTTTACAAGAGAAATACATATTCTGTATAAATTCATTAATTGAAAATATAAGAATAAACCCTTGGCTCTGAGAGATAACCATGAGATGTAGTTTACAAGAGAAATACATATTCTGTATAAATTCATTAATTGAAAATATAGAATAAACCCTTGGCTCTGAGAGATATAACCATGAGATGTAGTTTACAAGAGAAATAAATATTCTGTATAAATCCATTAATTGAAAAGATAAGAATAAACATTTGTATCTGAGAGATAAAACCATGAGATGTAGTTTACAAGAGAAATAAATATTCTGTATAAATCCATTAATTGAAAATATAAGAATAAACCCTTGGCTCTGAGAGATATAACCATGACGTGTAGTTTACAAGAGAAATAAATATTCTGTAAAAATCCATTAATTGAGAATAAACCCTTGGCTCTGAGAGATATAACCATAAGATGTAATTTACAAGAGAAATAAACATTCTGTATAAATCCATTAATTGGAAAGATAAGAATAAACCCTTGGCTCTGAGAGATACAACCATAAGATGGAGTTCACAAGAGAAATAAATATTCTGTATAAATCCATTAATTGGAAAGATAAGTAGAAACCCTTGGCTCTGAAAGATATAACCATAAGATGTAATTTACAAGAGAAATAAATATTCTGTATAAATCCATTAAAATTGAAAAGATAAGAAGAGTGAAAAGAAAATGATGGCGCAAAAAAATTAAAATGAATCGCTAAAATTCTCTAGAATGTACTATATTTGGTTTGAAAATTGTGCCTCAAGGACTTGAGACTAAAACTTTAAAGAAATGATTCAAAGAAAGGCCCAACGGCTTAAATTAAACCCTCCGTTGTTTTGGAAGATGAAGAACCGATAGAGTGTCCGGCGTTTCCCGTGGAATTTTAAAAACACTAAAAAATCTAGTTTTGTTAGACTTTTTCTCTCCTGGGGGACCCATAGGGTTCCTAAAAAAATGTCATCCAATTTGAGGTATGTTCATATATGAGATATTTTGTGTGCGTTTTTCTCACCCTTTTCCCGGTTATAATCAATTACATAACGGAAATTAAAAGCAAATAAGATTTAAAATTATCATTTTATAATTTGATTTAATTTTTTTTTCTGTGGTCAAATTTTGGCAGAAAAAAATATTTCAAAATGTACGCAGGAATTATCTAAAGGTTCCTTAAAAGATTGATATCCGTCAATTAGTGATAACGCTATGTTACGCATGCTGAACCTACATGTAATATGCGGTTACGCATATACAGTTGCTTACTCTAATTATACGCTTATCAGTACACAGTGACGTCAATTATACTTTAATTAAATCGTCATACGCATTAAATTCCTTGTTATTATATTATTATCTCTTAAACAATATTAAAGTAGTATTTGTGGTTTATTGATTAAGATTTAGGACGCTAATTCTTTAACATTCCAATTAATATTAAATTCAAGTTGATTTTTCGATCAAAAAGTATGAATCTTTTAAGTCAACTGAAAATGTATTTTTAAATTACTTTTAAATATATAGCTCTTTCAGAAAGAGAAATATCAAATATTTATAAATTTTTTTAGGTTTTCCTAATTAGAGATCGGCTTTTTTTATTTCGTTTGTTCAATGTTCTTTGTTCAACGTTCTTTTCAATTGCACAGAAAATTATTTTTAAGACACGTGACTTGCGGATTTTTTGCTACAGAAACAATGTAGGACATATTGAAAATTAAACACTATTCCTACAAGACAACAACTTTACCCTCTAGTCTCTCCACATTGTTGATCAATCATGTCCCTATTTACAAAAATTTTGTCCCCCCCCCCTAGGAGCTCTTAGGGGGGGGGGGGTCAAAATTTGAACTGTAAATTCAAAACATTTGGCTTCTTGGATATCTGGCATCATAAGTAAAGGGTACTTTAAAGGTACACATTTCACATACACTCCAATTACCTGCTACTTTATCTCTCCTTAAAAAAAAACTAGCAGAAAAAAAACATTGTTTCTAAAAAATCGACATTTTATTAAAGTTTTATATTGTTAACAATTAGTATTTAAACTAGAGATAGTAAAAGACATTTTTGAAAATGAAAAACTTAACTTAAACTTTAATTCTATGAGATGAAAAAATGGACAAAGGTCCAGAAAATAATTTTGACTTGTAAACGTTTCTGTTGTAAAAAAAAGTAGGAGTACAATTGTAATCTATATAATAAATTACTTCATTCATTTATATGATTGCTAGTATGGCTGCCCTGCAAATGGCGGAATCAAATGGGGTGAATTTTAGTGAGGAAACTCATGGATACCATTGGGGATGACAGACATAAGCTAAATCAATTATAATTTTTTTGTTTTTATCGATTTTTAAAATTCCACTGGCAATGCCGGGTACTTCAGCTAGTTTGTCATAAAATGGGGGTGCAATGAATACAGTAAATTCAATCCAAATAAAAAATAAAAAAATAAAAATGTTCTTTTACTACCTCCAAACTCAAGCCTTCACGGCTTTGCATGTAAAAATAATTGTTAAATAATTGCGCTATCCATGATGGCCCCCATCAATTAGCTAAAAATATTGAAATTGTTATGGTATAATAAGAATAAAAGAAATGAAAATAGTAGATAAGTATAACCCTTGTCATACCTTGGCAAAGTGGTCGAGGGCTTCATCAAGATCAGCTCTCACTTCTTGTGTAGATCTTTTGATAAGAATCTGAGGGGAAAGAGTTAGCAGATTTGCAACTTTTCTCTGATCTGCTCCAAACCTTTATGTCAAGGAAGATATAACAGCAAATAATATGGGTATTGCAATGGTTCTCTTGAAGTATTTCCTTGTGGTTCCTGGTGTGCTGGCTCCCATTGTTAGACGCTCAGCTCTTCTAACAGGTTGCTGAACAACTGATAGATTTTCTGCTTTATCTTCTATCTTCGGCCAGATTTCCCCATAATTTCTCAATTTTTGAACGCATTTCTTTTAAGATATATATATCAGGAAATTTGAGTTTGTTGCAAATACTCATTTCCATTTATTGGATCCAACAAATAACAAAACGGCTGAACCGATCAGAGACAAATTTTGTGTGGGATAAAACTCGATTACAAAGGTTGTTATTTGGCTGATTGGGATAAAATATCAATAAAAATGAGTTTTTTTATTTTGAAAATTACCTTTCAAAACGCGACTTTCCCTAAATTAAAAGAAAAAATCTAAGGTTTTAATTTAAATCAACGTTAATTACAAAGTTTATGTTATTTCAGAGAATTAGGATTGTAAATATCGTTCAACATTCTTGAGCTTTAAAAGTCAGAGAATGAAATTTAATGAAGCTATTTAAAATTCTAGAAATTTGGTAAAATATTGTTTTATAAACTTTTATTAATTCAGAAATATATTATTAAAATATTAAAATATCGACCAAAAATCAAAACTGGGATTTTAAAATATGGTATTATTTTATTTATTGATGCATACGGTTAAACTAGGGTTTTGTAAAAAATACTGATAATAATGTTAAAATGAGGAGAAATAGAATATACAATTTAAAATTTGATATGAGTAACTACTAGTATTGACGACAAATGCTTTTAACAATGTTAAGATGTGTAGATGTTTGGATGTTTATTTTGAGTCATTAAAAAAAGGGGCATTCCTTATTCACAACGGCATTTTAGACATCTTAGTCTTATTAATAATGTTGAAGATAAGGTCAATATTCTGGTTTGAAAAGTGTTGATTTTTGATAATCCCACCCTTACAAGGGACCAGGTACACATAGATATCCCACCCTAACAAGGGACCAGGTACACATAGACATCCCACCCTAACAAGGAACCAGGTACACATAGACATCCCACCCTAACAAGGGACCAGGTACACATAGACATCCCACCCTAACAAGGGACCAGGTACACATAGACATCCCACCCTAACAAGGGACCAGGTACACATAGACATCCCACAACAAGGGACCAGGTACTCATAGACATACCACCCTAACAAGGGACCAGGTACACATACACATCCCACCCTAACAAGGAACCAGTTACACATAGACATCCCACCCTAACAAGGGACCAGGTACAGCATAGACATCCCACCCTAACAAGGGACCAGGTACACATAGACATTCCACCCTAACAAGGGACCAGGTAAAGCATAGACATCCCAACCTAACAAGGGACCAGGTACACATACAGGGTGCGTAGTAAAGATGGAACCTTAAAATATAATTATAACATTTTTTATATTCAACCCAATTTAGAAATATGATTTAAATGATTTTACGTATATTCAATGTTTGGGAGTAGATTGAACATATTTCATTAAAAACCTTATGCAACCTCAACAACGTTCTCTACCGGACCTATAAACTAGGTACACATAGTACATAGCCTGTCCTAATTCTAACCAACTCAGAAGACAGGCCCTCCCATGGACCTCATCCTGCATTCGCGTAAAACAATTTAAGACATTAAGGTCTGGGTAACAAGGGGTTCTATTCCACAGAGACCAAAATATTGCCAACCCATTATCAGAGAAACTATTGATGCATCAGTGTTAGGAAGAGCATTATCTTGAACCAAGACATTATGAAGCAATTTTTAGTTCAACATTTTCTGGAACACATGGCTATTGACGGTTTCCTAGTTTCAACAGAAATACAGGAGTAGCCTTTTCTTCCACCCACTCCCACTACGGCTAGTGAGGCAGAGGCCGGATTTTTTGTGCTTTTGGTTGACTATAATGCACTTTAAAGTTTATCTATAGGCTGAATAAACCGAAGGTGTCGAGAATATTTGGACTTATAAAAAGCCAAATTAATCATTTTCTTTGGTCATCAAGATTTGACCAGGTTTAAAACCATATTGCAGAAGGTCACTAGCAGCTTTTGCCAGAATTCTGACGTTGAAGAAAAGTTTCCCTTTGCCACATTTTTAAGCTTAAAAACGTACCTTAAACAAGTTTAGTGGTCTCCTTAGGACAGTAGACACATTATGACAGTTTAAGAAAAGTTTCCATCATTACTACGCAGTACAGTACAGTACAGTAGTACAGTACAGTACAGTAGTACAGTACAGTACAGTAGTACAGTACAGTACAGTAGTACAGTAGTACATTACAGTACAGTACAGTACCGGTAGATTCAGCCTGCTTATAAAGAGTCTCATCAATTTTTGGGATAGGGTTGACTTTACCGCACTAACTAACTTATGCTTTTCTGTAGCCCTTTACATGTACATTTTATCAATATAAAGAACTTGTTGTTAGCTTTGGTTTTAAAGAAGAAATAGGCAAAATTCTCATCGATTTTAGCTTAAGAGCTTGAGACCTTAAAATCACAGTGGGTAACTTGAAATTAAGGTTACAGTCACTTTAAGAGACCGTCGACCCAACTTCAAGTAACCCTCTTTTTGAAGTTAAAAAAAATTTGTGGAGAGAAATGTTGTAAACATTTTTTAAATATATTGGCATTTTCGCATTACTTTAACTTTTTATTGGATTAATTGGTTTCGACCAAATAGATTATCAAGTACGTAGAACGGAGAATTTGTACACTCCCAGTACAGCTCATTTTTACGTCACAAGTGTCAACAGTTTTAAGTGTCCGACAAAATTATTAATACTAGTGATAATAAAGTGCATATCTTACATTGAAATTAGTGCCATTTTGTGTTCTTTACTTACTGTTTTTCACTTTTCTTTATTTAATCTTGGAAAACATGTCAACTAATGGGAGAAAATGTTGTTTTCCTTGTTATATTTGACACTTGTGACGTCATGTATAGTTTATCCATTTCTCTGCCTTGATACTTGATAATCTAATTGGGTTTCGACTTAACTGTTAAAATCATAAATAGCATAGAAAAGTTGAAAGCACATATAGTTAAAATAATTAATAATTTATTTTACAAATATTACGATCCAAAATTGTTTCATCTACAAAATACACACACTCTCTAATTATATATTTTATTTATTTTGATAATGCATTAAAGTTCTGATTACGCAATGGTCGTTACTGAAATTATTACTACAGAGCTCGCGATTTAAAAGCTTCAGCTCGAGTCTTAATTTCTTAAACGCAGCTTTAAGACCCAATCTTAGACCCAACTCTGACGACAGCTTGTGTCACGTGATTGACAGCTGCGAGATCTAAGGCTCGAACTTAAGGAGTTAGGCCCAATGAAAATAAAACCGACCTTGGTTGGTTTTAGTGAAGAATAAGGCTCAATGTTGGGTCTTATTCTCATTAAAACCCGGAATGCGCCAATTCCAACTATGAAAATCCGTCAAATACAGAATTAAACCGGTTTTACGAACTAAATTCTGTTGAAAAATAGATGCAACTTAAATCCGAAAGCCCGAGCCGTATATAAGGCTCAACAACAGCTTAGACCCGAGTCGTATTTTCTTGAACTTTTTAAATCGCCGGCTCAGGAGAATTCAACTTTTTTACACTTATATAAAATCAAGTTTCCTATAAAATTAAGCAAACTTTTACTTCTAACTTCAGAATTTTGAAAAAAAAAGACTAAATGCGCTAGAAAAAAAGATTGAAAAATTTAAAATGCTTAATTGTCCATGTGAACTATAGTAAAGAAAATACCACACAAATTACAATAATTTACCCTGAAATGAGATAATATATAATATATATCTTTCAGACATAATTAGGGTTTAAAAGCATTCCGTAACATTCTATTTCGAACTTCATAACTCTATTTTGGCTGTCTGAAAAATAATGATGTGGGGGGGGGGGTGTCGGAGATGCAATGCAAATAGAACAATAGGCATAATTATTTGCCCATCTGTGTACTATACCTACCCTTTATATGTTTTGCAATTGTGGTAAAAGTCAAACTATAAGCATTTAAGACTTTTGAAATAGAATATAGACTGTTTTAAAATCCTGTTTGTACTCTTGGTACTTATTAACTCACAAAGGGTTAAAAAATAATACTTTTCCAAAAAGAATTAAGTCTTTGCCACAAACCTTGATTTTTTAATCCCTATATATATTAAAACCCAATGTGTTAGAGCTTAGATATTACAAACTACCTGTGAGGTCAAATTTGAATTGTGGCAAAAACTCGATACCTGCACCAACGGAAAATGAGAAAGACACAATTCCTAAACCCTAATTATGTCACATCTGGTGTCTAAACTGGGGATACTATATGGGAAGCATGTTATGAAGATTGCATATTCAAAGATTAATTCGCAAATTAGAAAATATATTACGCATTGTATCATATCATAGATGAGTTAAAATGGCAATAACTTCATTGCTAAAACGATTTATTATCAAGTGTTCGTAATGAACTGACTAGAAAATAAATTAATGTATTCATAATTAGATTAATTACCTATAAATGGGAGTGGGTACAAAACGTTGATTAACAAATCGTCGAAAAACAAAACATTGATAATGCAAATGTTGACTGGTGTAAAACATTGACGTTCTGTATTATCGAAGTTTTGACTTTTGATAATCAATGTTTTGTTACCACTCCAATAAATGAACTAGTATTGATACTTTTGACTAGATAATTACTGTACTCACAGATTGGGTTAACTATGACTTAAATGAGCAGGTAGCCCATGTCCATTGGTTGATAGATAATGCTCATTTTTATCTGATTGACCTGAAATCACAGTGATGTCTTTTTCATTTATTGTTTCAGCTAAGACCATGCTGTCCTTATTGTTTGTGTCAGATGTACTTTGATCTTCAGAATTGTCTTCTTGCTTGCTTGGTCCTGGAACGACAACTGGATTGGACTCTGAGTGGGCTGAGGCAAGTCTTGGTGCCCTTGTAGAATGACTAACTGGTGAATAGTCTGTAAATGGGAAAGATGAAAATGTATTGGTTGTATGTTTAGAGGCTAATGGATACAGGGGTGATATTGTTGAATAATAAGCTGGCTGGGGACTTGACTGGTAATAAGGTGACACTGTAGTTGTAGAGTGGTATACTGGAGCAGGGGTGGAGTAAAGTGGGGCTGGAGTTGAGTGGTAATGAGGATGAGGAAAGGAAGGGTATAGAGGAGTTGAAGTAGTGTGATATCCAGGAGCAGGTGAAGAAGAGTATAATGGAGTGGTAGTTGAGTATATTGGGGCAGGACTGGAGAAGTGCAAACTAGCAGGAGTTGTATGATAAAATGGAGCTGGTGTGGAGTGATAATGTGGAGGTTGAGTAGAGGAATATACATGAGGAAGATGATGTTTGGGAGGTAGGGAATGAGAGTGGACAACAGTTTGGGTTGGAGAAGTAGGAGTAGGAAGATGAGCTTGAGGAGGATGAGACGGTTTATGATGAGAGGATGGATGATGAGGTGGAGGTGTTGAATGATGAAGATGAACTGGACTTGGAGATGGGTGATGAGATGTTAGAGGTGTCGGATGGTCATGAGCAAATCCTTGATGAGGGTGACCTGACTCAAAAGATGGATGTTCTGAAGGATAAGAACTGTCATAAGGTTTAGTTGACGGGTGTTGGTATGGAAGAGGGGTTGGTTCACCATGATAGGGCAGAGCCTGAGGTCTCTCTGTAGAGGAAAGGTGTATAAATGGCCTTAATGGTTCAAGTTTTCCTTTAGGCTGGTAAATAAGTGGAATGGGCGAAGGACTGGGAAAGTGCTGAATAGTTACATGGGAACCTGGAGTTGGTTCTAACTTAAATGGGTTTGGTGTTGAGGAATGTATAACTGCAGGTATAGGAGTAGGAGTGCCAAAAGGCAATGATTCTTTAGATGAATCAGAAAGAAAAAATATTGAAGGTTTTCTTGTGTGACCATTGTTTTGCTCTGGGTGATGTGGAGGGATTACTGGGGAAAGATTAACAGAATTAGGGTGAAGAGGATCAAAAACATGATTACTGTGGTGTGAAAGATGTAAATTTGCATCTATATGAGGATTAACATCCTCATCAGGATCAGGAAAAGAATGAACTGCAGGATGAGAATGAACTATATTGGCTGAAGGCACAGATTCAGGACGAAAAGAAGAAATACTGTTATATTGTAATCCATGGTTCTGAAATGGAAGAATACGGCCAGGACTTCTCTGGTCAGGATGAATGTCATAATTTGACTGGGGACTTTTAGAGTCAAGGAAGACAGGTTGGGGTGTTGAATGATGTTGAAAATCATGATGTATCTGAGGAATAGGTGTGGAATGCTGGACTACACTTGGATTTTGTTCAGGGGAAGTGGATTGAAAGAATGGACGAGGAGTTGCTGTATGGACCAATGGAGGAAAGTGTCCGTTAGCTTTTGAATTAAAGAGCTTTGGGTGTGGTCGTATGGGAGGGTGAGTTGGATTGAGGGGGCGACGACCATGATCTCTAAATTGTTCTCTATGTCTTGGTCTTGGTACTGGTTCAATAATACCTTGTCCAAAGGAAATAAAAGGTTTGTTTTGTTGAAAAACTGGACTGATGAAATCAGAGTTGTGAAATTTATTGGTATGCTCATGTCTTCCTTCAGGAAGGAAATGATGGGGTTCTCTATGTAGAGGAGGAGGTTGATGATCATCTATAGATTGTGCATGAGTTGATTGCACATGTGCTGAGTGAGGAGATTGGTGAGTGAAAACCATGTTGTGCCTTAGCTCTGGAGAGTTCTGAGGGCTGCCAACAACCTCTTGGAATTTAAAGTCTCTGAGCAGGGAAGGGTTTGCAGGAGTTCTTACAACTGGATGAAAGGTAAAATCTCTTGGTGGTTCCTCAAACTCAACATTGGAAAGACCTATAGGAGCTTCTGGTTCAATTATAGGGACCTGAGGAGGCGGAATGAATCCAGGCTGAAGCTGACTTTCAGGAATTTGCAGAGGTTCCTGAAACACAGTCTGTTCTGGTCTATCAAAAATAGGAATGAAGTCTCTAACGGGACCAACTGTGTTATCAAAGTTTTGTTGTATAGTAGGATGTTCAAATGAAGAAGTTGGAACTACCGGAAAGTTTATAAAAGAAGGAAGATTATTTGATTCTGTTGTTGAGGATGGGATTGGATGAGGAATGGGATGAGTTAGGCCAGGTTGCACTGATTCTGTTGGTGGAGCGATATGAATATTGGACTCTGGTTGATCAAATTGGGAGGTCTGAGGATTAGGTGGCCTGGGAAAAGAAATGTGACCTTTTTCCCCAGCAGATTGAACAGACTCTACAAATCCTTGGAAATTAAATAATATTGGAAAACTAGATAATTATAAATGTCTGATTTAAACTTCAAATTAGGATTTCAAATGCATAATAAAGATTTCTGAAAATCTAGAAAATGTTCCAAATATTAATTTTCCTTGTTTAGGCACAGGTGAGGTTTGCTGCAGAGGTCTAGGAGTTATTGAGGAAGTTCTTAATATTTGGGTTGGAAATATGGAAGAAGGTGGGGTAGATTGATTAATTGACTCAAACCCTTGTTCTTCTTGTGCAGAGTTTGATCCTTTTCCAAGATCAAACAACTGATCATCAAATACGGATGGTTTAGGTCTTAACCCAGATTCATCCTTTCCAAGAGAAGGTGGATTATCAAAAGCTGAAGGCTGTGAGATAAAACTGGGATTATCAACCAAATCTATGGTTTCTGGATTGATCACATTTCTATCTGGTACAGCAGGGAAAATTTGTGCAGGCTTCCTTCCATGGATCTGAGATTGGGGACTTCGCTGAGATTCAAATATGACAAGAGGTTTTGCATCCTCCTTCCTTCCCTGTCCGTTAGATTCAGAAGATTCAACCCTGAAGGTAAAGATGCATCAATTTGAATTAAATTCAACCTGGCCATTTATCATATTCATTTGCATAATAACTGTAAATTGCATAATGCTAGATATAAATTGTTCTTACAAAAATAATGACATGACTTTACGGTAACGAAATGCATTATTGCTGTTAAACAAGGGTATGCAGCACAATGAATGGTTGAATACTTATGTTTTAATTAAATTCATTATTTCTTTACTACCTTAAAGACAACATTTATCCCAACTTTAAGTACAAAAATATGTATTACTGCAATTTCCACTCAAATTTTGAATGCATCCGGCTTAGGTTTGACATTTTAAGGAAGCACATTTCTAAGGTGTTCAGTTCTGTCATAATTCTTAAGCACAAAAGAAAGATTCAGTTTATATATCAATATGATAACTTTTTGATACTAAGCAAAAAACTGAGTGAAGAACTATACCTGTGGTCTCTGTCATGTTGTCTTGTTGGGAAGTTTGGGAAACCAGAGTTCAAGTCTTCCGGTGTCTTGTCCTGCATTCTTTGAATACCCTGTTTACCAGACAATAAGATATTAACCCCTGTGATAAATACTGGGAACTAATGGTTTAAGGAAAACCTAAGTTGGCGAGACGTAAACATCTGGTTAGTTTTTATATCTGCAAGCAAAACCAAGCTAATATACAATTTATTATCATTGACTGTTAATATCAGAATAAATCTTGTTTTTACTAAATTTTAGGACACTACAAAAAGCAGGTATTTAACATTGGAATGTGACACAAGCAATATGAATTTATTATATGCAAGGTTAATCATATCCTTGTCTTGAGATTATTTTGCGGCATTTATTTCTTATTGTCATTCCTGGTGGTTGAAAGAACTGGTTTCAGTTGTACCAGACTGGGATCTTGGTCTGAAGGTGACAGTGTTGAGATGAGAGATTCCTTCACGCACTCTTCCACCTCGAGATCTAGATCTTCCTCCAGCAACTCTGGACTCTGGAACTCTGGCCTCTGGACCCCGTACTTCAGGAAATCCTAACTCAGGAGCTATTTTTTCTTGTGTCCTATCCTCTGATACTTTTTGTTTTGAGACACTCCCATTTGGGAGTGGAGCTATAGGAGCTCTGAGCTCTGGAACTTTTGCCTTTGAAATTCTTAGTTTTCTAGTTTTCGATGTTTGGACATCTGAGATTTTAGTATCTGGATTCCTTGCATTCTGGATTCTGGTTGCAGGAGAGGTAATCTCTATTACTTCCAGAAGTCCGGTCCCCCCTAAATAATTATTACCTTTAAATCATCTGAAATTGAATTACGAAGCAGTAAAAAAAATTAGTTATAGTCTGGGTTAGACTTAGGCAGCCAATTTGACCAGACCTGGGAAAAGATCAATGCTTGATCTTTTCTTAATATGCAGATTGAATTAATCTTTATTCAATATCCCACATCTCGAGCGCACCCTAGAGAAATCACTAATATGAAGAGATTAAACAATGTTTAAAGTGTCCATAGTGGATATCAAGATCAAGCAATCGGGCCAGATTATGAGTATCCAACACTTTGATCTCAATATCCACTGTGGGAACTTTTAATTTGATTTTAGATATTCATCCCCTGATCAAAGCTCCTTTCAACCCCTGACCATGTCTCATTACCATGTGGGATATAATATGAAGATTAAATTAATCTGCAGATTAACAAAAATTGTGATCAAGCATTTATCTCGATATTCACAATACTCTGTTCTTTTTTTATTTAATTATATCTTTTTTCCGTTTTCGGTTAAGTGTAGAATATTTGTAGAGTCTGAAAAACGCAACAGATTATTCTTTAAAAGTTTTATTTTATTACAGTGTGCAAAATTTTGACTTCCAAAAAATTCAAGGTTATTAGCCTCGGTGAAAGTTATTTTTGTGGTTAGAATTATACCTGTTATTCCTGTTTCAAAATTGGGAAATTTAACTTTTTTCCGTAGTCCAGAATCCTTTTCTTGGACCTTGAAGTCATCCACATCTTCTACACTGATCTCATTTTCAGAATTATTATCATCATTATTTGATTTGACATTCCTATCCGCAATCTTAGACCCTCGGGGAAATGTTATTCTGCCCGGTGCCTTGTTAATTCTGGGAGGAAACAGGATATTCTTTCTATCTTCCCTGCTTCTCTGACGGACTCCAGTAAATCGAGGTTTCTTCTCCTTGACTAGGTTGCGATCTGCTGGGGGGTTATCATCTGATTTAATAGGTGGTGTTGTAGTAGTGTCATCTTTTAGGTCTTTAATTCTTGTATCTGGACGAATAATTATCTCAATATCTCGACTTCTAAACAAACATTTATTGTTTTAACAATATTTAAAATACTCTTTGGTTTGTTGACATATCTCATAATTATAAACATCTGCCAACTTCTTATTATATCCATGTGATATTTAATGATTAATTAGTATTGACAGATTTAAATCAATAATGCATGCAATAAACATTTTTTTATCAGGGCTTCAGGGGGGAGGGGGGGGGGTCACATTTAGTTTTACTTTATCTAACCCCCCCCCCCTTGCTGAAATCTGAATACGCGTCTGATTATTTATAGGAACTGTAAGTGTAATTTTAAATAACCCTATATATATGCAAAGAAGGCATATAATATATCTAATTAGTGCTGATCAAACAAAGCTATTAATGGTATTTAATATTGTAAATCTGAGATCACTTGAAATTACGATTACAATCCCTTTTAGATTAAAAAAAATGTATGCGAATCTGCTCTAAAATAAAGTGAAGAATTAATATTGAATCAAAGGAATTGAGTCTCTTTGCCACAAATTTAAATACTCTTATCTGTATACCTTTGCAACCTGATGGTAACAATTTTATGTTTCGAACTAGATTATTTTATCCAACGAAATAACAAATATTTAAATGTGCAATTTCTTTGCGTTAAATTAAGTTCTTTTAGTAAGGACCTAAAATATTTAAATACGGCTATCTGAATTCCATGCAGGCTTTTCTTAAGTGTCTTCTTTACGGTTAACTTTGTACATAGTTTTAAACTAATAAGCAAGTTAATTGTGCAGTTGAGCCCCCCCTGCCCCCCCCCCCTCTCCCTTGACAAAATTTTAATGTTTTAATAATGCCATGTCTTCAAGATACAATTTGATTTCTTTGTTGCTTAAGCTTTATAGTTGTAAATCATAAGTTATGATTTAACTGGTCCATGAGAAACAATTCAACTAATTATTATATCATGATGTTTATTTTCTGTCTCAATGAACAAGAATTGAAATCTTGCTAAAATAACTGAAATTAAAACCACATTTACAAAAAAAAATAATGTTACGCATGCATCGTAAAATTATTATGTTATAAACAAAAGAATTTTATATAATTGTTTATAATTTTGATTGACAAGTTTTTGTAAAAAGCTGTTTTTAGTCTTTCCAATTACTAAAATTTAACTGTAAATGTGCAAAACTAAAGAAGTCCTAATGTACAGCAGGGTACATAAATGCGCAAAGCTAAAGAAGTTCCAATGTACAGGGTTACATAAATGTGCAAAACTAAAGAAGTTCTAATGTACAGGGTTACATAAATATGCAAAACTAAAAAAGTTCCAATGTACAGGGTTACATAAATGTCCAATGTACAGGGGTACATAAATGTGCAAAACTAAAAAAAGTTCCAATGTACAGGATTACATAAATGTGCAAAACTAAAGAAGTTCCAATGTACAGTGTTACATAAATGTGCAAAACTAAAAAAAGTTCCAATGTACAGGATTACATAAATGTGCAAAACTAAAGAAGTTCCAATCTAAAGGGTTACATAAATGTGCAAAACTAAAAAGTTCCAATGTACAGGGTTACATATATGTGCAAAACTAAAAAAAGTTCCAATGTACAGGGTTACATAAATGTGCAAAACTAAAAAAAGTTCCAATGTACAGGGTTACATAAATGTGCAAAACTAAAAAAAGTTCCAATGTACAGCCCCCACAAAGAACTAGACATTTTTGAAGACCAATAATTATTTAATTTCGAATTTAGTAGTGCTTGATAAATACAACTTTTCGCTTGTATCATTAATTTATATAAATCAAATAGATTTTACCAAATACTCATAATATCTTAATTATTGTTGTTTTGACATAGACATTCCAAAGATATTACATTTCAATTAATAGATCAGGTCTATGAAGTGTTCTCTTTAAAATATCCTATGCATGTAACGTCCTATCTATAAAAATCCTATGTATGAAATGTCCTATCTATGAAATGATCAATGTATGAAATGTTCTATCCATAATTTTTCTATCGAGCTATCTATCTATCTATCTATATTATTGCCTTCTATCTCTGTAGATCTATATAATTTTATTTTGATATTTAAACACAGATGACATTTTGTAACTTATGATGAGGTGTCTGTCTGATTATAGTTGAATTATTGTGTCTGGCTCAAACATGATTATTAACGGTACTTAAAGTATAAATTAAATATGCATGAATTATGCTAAAATGGAAAGTTATCAAAACCAAATGTAAATTTTTTCTCATTATTTGCAAATGAAATTGCAAGAAATAAAAAGTTTTAGAAAAAGAAAATCCAAGCGCTATTTAAATATGTTGATAAGCATTATGTTGTCGATTTTTTAACCATATTATTTCAAGAAAAGTTATTTTACTATTTTAAATGACCAAAAAAAAACTTTTTATCGCATTTCAATGTCGGTAAATAAATGAAGATAGTTTTTATTTTAAAAAAATTATATGAAAGAACTGACATTTTCAACCTATTTTGTATTATCTTGAATTTGTTCGAAGCTTTATTTCTTAAAGGGACTGCCGACAAAATTTCAAATGATCCCCACGTTACAATCCATAATCATTTTATAATTATATAATTATTTAATCATATAATTAGTATAAAAATCCTAGACGAAGTTAATTTTTATTTTATCCTAAAAGTTTGGTTATAATTGGATCATAAAGATTTTTGCTTATTTTCACTGAATTGATTTGTTTGTAGTATAACACTCACCTAGACTTTGGAAGAATTTTATCAGATAAAATAATAGTTTTTGGTGATCTTGTAGTAAATAGCAGCTCAGTAAGCGGTCGACCTCTGCTCAAATCCGCAAACGTCGTTGTTTCGACATTATCTTCGTCGATTTCGTTGTCGTCTTTGCTCTTTTCATCCTCTATTTGGTTTGGTTGTCTGAGGCGAAAACGCGTGGTTTTGACTTTCCTTCTTTTTAACACAGGTCGTCGTCCTTTCTTTTTCTTTTTCTTGTTTCTGAAGATCAGAAAATACGAGTTTTATATTAGAAATAAGCAATTAATACTATGTACAACACCCCCCCCCCCTTCCTTGCTTCATGGACAATTGTGCACTGTGGGAAAAAATCAAGAAAAAGTTTCCGCTGAGACGGGGTCTACAGAATTTGAAGTATACAGCGGCCATTGTTGGCTCATGTTCATGTATTTCCGGTTTCCTGAAGTTGTCACTGTTTACAAACATTAATTCCATCCTGCTTGTGTCCTTTTTGAAAACCCTAAACATTGCAAAATATTTTTTTCCGCCTTTCCTCACTTAATAGCACGCCTTTAAAGGGACTGTGATTGTAATTTCAAGCGAACCCCCATTTAAAGAGGGCTATGATCAAGTTACAAGTTAAACTATTATCTGATCAATAATGTGAAAGATATCATCGTTTTTGTGGTTTTAAAAGAGTTCAATTATAACAATATCGTCCATCGTTTCTGTAGCATAGTCACTTAAAAAGATAAACCATGCAGTCCACAATTAAAAATATTAAATTCTAAGAGAAAAGAGAAAAGAGAAAAGAGAAAAAGAAAAAAAGAAAAAATAGATATCTTATTTTCTCTCAATCAACCAAAGCCTTTAAACCGGTTTAAATCGAAAAGGAACGTCACAGAGTTCATTTCATTTCATATTTCTCTTGCATGCAGTGAAAGCAGAATCTATATCTTTTAATTCGAAATGTAGTAATATTGTATAATTTGTTTTCTGAAAATATTCAGGACACATTTTAAAAATTATATCATAATTACGTATACACAAAATTCTTAATTTGCATTTCTAATTGAAAACTTTTCGTGTTGCATTTTATGATCTTTTTTTCTTAATTCTAACAATAATTTGTAATTTTGCAATCCTGTTGGGCTCAGACGCTTCAACTTCTTGGTCCTTCTCCAATCCCTCATCATCATATTCTTCTTCTTCTTCATCTTCTATTTCATTAAACTGCTCTATTTCTTCCTCATCTACGTCATCAAGATCATATTCTTTTAGATAATCTCCAGAGGTGATCGATGGATCGGTTGAATAATCTTCAGGATGCTCTTTATCCTGAAGAGGATGGGGGTGATGAGGAGGATGAGGAGAAAGGTCTGGTTGAAGAGAAAATGGTACAGAGCCAGGTTCACCAGGATGTCTAGAATATCTTTATAAATATACTGAAGCAAAGTATCCGTTTATAACCTATACACGTCAAAACGGCTGAACCGATCGGGCCAAATTTTCTTTGGCGCCAGGGAAGGTTTATAAAATCAAAATTGGAAGAAAAAAATCCTAAAATGGTTTTTTTTTTTAAATGAACCAATTTGAAAAGAAAAATCTGCCAAAATTTAAATGATTTAAAATGGCCGAGGCCTTGTTTGGTTTGGTTGGGTTTGATTTAGTTCTGATTATTTTGGTTTGGGTTAGTACTCAGCTGGGTTTGGTTTGGTTATGTTTGGGTTTGGTTAGGATTGGATTTTGTTATGTTTGGATTTTGTTATGTTTGGGTTTTGTTATGTTTGGGTTTTGTTATGTTGAGGTTGGGTTAGGCTTGGGTTTGGTTAGGATTGGGTTTGTTACCTTATCTGAATTTCAGCTGTTGGGAATCCTTCAGCTGTACATGATGTGTACACAGAAGCCAGGAAAACACTTCTCCACAACTAAAGCAAAAAATGAAGTTATAATTAAATTAAATTGGTTTTCATGACTTGAACGTATTCTGATCTCAAATAAGAGAGAATAAGTTTAGCGCTTTTGATCCGATTTTTATATTAGTGCACCTTTCAAATTTAGCAACTCAGCTCTAAATTCCAGTTAACAGATTTAATGAATATTTAAGCCTCGTAGAGATAGTTAAACCTATTCTCTTGTACGCAGGTTAAAGTTGTAGGATAGTGGTTGAACTTCGTTTATGCGGTTCAACTACTTCTCGCTATAGCTAAATCTGGCCCAAAAAGATTTGCATATTTTGCTTTTATGATTTCAGTAAAATTTTTGATACTATCCTCAATCAAATTTGATTAAGCATCATAAACTATTCTTGTCTAAACCGGTATACATAGTCTTTAATGGACTGTAAGCGTAATTTCCAGTGAACATCCATGCAAATCCGATTCACAACGGTACCCAATTGTGGTTTTTCTACGAAAGTGACTTGTGCTATACTAAAGAACACATATATGAAGTTTTAGAATTAAGCAGTTTTTAATCAAAGAATGCGAAAAATCTTTCACATTTTTGATCAGATAAAGTTGGTTAAAAGGGTCACTTGAAATTTCGGTTACAGAACCCTTAAAAATCTACGATACACAATATAGTCGTGCAAAGCCCGAACATTTTGAATGGACGACGCAAATTTAAACCAGTTTTATCCAGTTCAAACCAGTTTAACCCAACTTAAACCAGTTTAAACCAGTTTAACCCAGTTTTAACCAGTTTAACCCAGGTGAAACCAATTAAGTCCAGTTTAAATCAATTTAGATTAGTTTAAACCAGTTTAAACCAGTTGAAACCAGTATGAGCCAGCTTTAAACACTTTTAAACCAGTTTAAAACAGTTTAAAATAGTTAAAATCAGTTAAAATCAGTTAAAACCAGTTAAAACCAGTCTAAACCAGTCTAACCCAGTTTAGACCATTAACAACTAGTTTAAACCAGCTCAAACCTGTTTACACTAGTTTAAACCAATTAAGGCCAATCAAAATCAGAAAAACCTAATTCCTCTGGTAATGTCCTTTTTCTCAAATCTAATTTGAAATGAAAACACTGGATTGAAAATAATTTCGATGAAAAAAAGTGTTCGTGAAATATGTATTACAATGATGCCAATAAACATTAATGAATTTAAACTTTATCTGGAGCTTAAATTCGCCAAATTGAGTCAATTTTCGTCTTGGACATGTCTTAATACACAGGCGTGGTTTCAAGCTGCATAATTAAAAATATTGTGCTCCAACTAAGTTTTTAGAATATTTAACATGGATAAATTATTCTTAAAAATCTTATAATGATAAACCGCATTTTATATATTTAGATAAAAGTTTTCAGCTACCTTTATTAATTGTTTTGGAAGTATTTTTAAAAGTGGATTTATGAAATAAATATTTTATACTTTGATTTACAATACTAAAATCCAATACTTCCTAATACAAGGAATTAAATTGATAAAATTGGCCAAATTAAAAGTTCAAACAATTATATGAACTAATTTAATTCAATGAAATTAATTATGAGAATTATTTAATAATATTTTTATACTATTTGTCCTATTCAAGAAATGTAATGATTGTGTAAAAGCCCATGGGGCCGGCCGGGAGCTCGATCTTTTTGTGTTCTTCAGTTTTAAAATTTAAAATTTTTTTTATGGCGCTGCCCCACCCACATTGATTAAAATGTTGCAATTTCTCACGTAAAAACTCAATGAGAACTTTTGCAACTACTCCTTAAAAATGAAAGCTAAAATAATTTCTTTCAAGTTTTAAAATGCAAATCTCTAGGGCTACAAAAAAGTATTAATGTGAGTTAGTTAGGTATAATCTCAGAATACACAATATGTATATAATTTAGGCATTGCACCACTTTAAAGTCGACCAAGTCTTGAAAATTGATGCAGTTTTTCATAGTAGTTTGGCTCTATGTGCAGCGTGTGCACCACCATTGCATTCATACGCCTTTAGAAAACCTTCGTAAAGTTGTTTTGTAAAAACATTAACAAGTTTAATAATGAACAATATGTTTATTAGATCAAAAATTGTATGTTTTTAGTGCAGATTTGAAGGGGATTATGATGGTAAATAGTGAGATTATTTATAATTGCATAAATATTCATTTTACACCAATTTTCTAACTATAAATCATTTCTTCCCAAATTTTTTAAGAATTTTATTTTGAGAAATATATAAAACAAAACAAGATAATTTGTTTTTAAAGATATTTTTCAAGGTCCAAGAACGAATATTTATAATATAATCTAGTTAAAAGAACTTTCTTGTTTCCTATTATTCTGGAAGTACTTTGTGTTAAGACAATCTTAATTAATTATTTAAGAAGGAAAGGCCTGTGTTCTATAAATCCTCTAAACAATAATTATGGCGGGAAAACACTAAACGGAACTTCCCACGTGCACAGTGTTAGTATCCTTTATTGATTAAATCATAAATGTACGCGGCATTAAAAAGATAAACAAAATGGCCGTGAAAATCTATTAAATTTTAGAATTAAAATATATGTTTTTATTCCACTTGGTTGTGGCTGTGATAAACCAATAGATGATTGGTTGTAAAATTTAAACCAATTTTGAGAGAATTTAAATTATTTAATTATAATGGTACAAACATTTAGATTTGGTTGGTTTCAACAGTTTAAAACCTGCATATCTTTTAACTGACCAAGTGTTGTAAAAACAAATATTTAAAAGTTTGTTTTGTTTTTATCGTTGTGAGATAGCGCTTGATCTCAAAATCAAGCAAAGGCAACATTTAAAATTAATGGTGTTGTATTTTATGGTTATCCCTGGGTTCTGTTTCTGACCATGGGATAACAAAGAAGAATTGATCTAATCAAATACAAAAGATAACTGATTGATCTAATTAAATACAAAAGATAACTGATTGATCTAATCAATTACAAAATATAACTGATTGATCGAATCAAATACTAAAGTTAACTGATTGATTCAGGGTTGGAAACACAATTTTTGACCACAGGAAGGAACAATGGTGTACATAAGAGGGGAAAATTAAATCATTAAAAACCCAACCTCGGTTACTATTCTCAATACTCATACATGTTTGTTTGGTCAACTATAATTTTATTATATCTTGATACGGTCTCAACTTTTAGATTATCATTGTGATCAAGCTTTAAAAGATGTTGAACCAGGAGTTTTTTAGTAAAAAAAAGATCGATTCAATAGAATTAAAGCCTATCTGTAATTTGTTCAATGTTTTTTTTCAAATATTAGTGCAGTTGACCATTAAATATATATTTTTTTAAATTTCACTTATTCGGTTTAGAATTTTAACAGAACCTAAAAAATAAGGGTTATTTAATGTTATGAAATGTTTGGGGTTATGCAGAGGGGCAGTTTGCTATTTTTTATAAACAACTTTTAACTAGGAAAAATAAATATAAACTAAGCGATCGGTTTCAAAGTGAAAAAAATAATTGAGCTAGTTTTTTAAAAATCAAAAAATGTAATATGAACGTTTTTCGTTTTCAAAAGTTTAAAGATCAAAGTTTGAAAACTTGCTGTCATGGTGTTATGAGAATGTCATTTCTACTACTACAAATTCTCAAAAGCTTACATATCTAATACAACATTAATAAACTTCTATTCTAACCAATTTTACTTAAAACAACGGCAAAAAAAGATCGTTTTGATTTTAATCTTTAGTTTTGTCGCGCAGGATTAAATATTTGTTAGAAAACATTCTGCAAAAGAAACCTTCATTTATGCCAAATGCCCTAAAATCGGCTTGAAATCTATGCCAAATACTCAATTGAACTTAAACTAGCTGTGAAGTTTTCATGTCCAAGGTTATAAACAAGTATTAAGGGATCAGTAAGATAAAATAGAGGGCAAAGGCCACGTCTGATTATCCTCCGTTGAATATAAACCCTCCATGTAAAGGAAAGTAAAAATGTGCGGTTTATAGCAGGGAAGCTATTGCTTCCTCGCTGCAAATAGAAACTAACTTGAAGTACTAGAAGTGATGACCAATGCAAGTAGACAAGAATGTTCAGTGCTGCAATTACAATTAAGCAAAACAAAAAAACGGAGAGGGGTACATCTAAACAATGAAAGGGTGATCCTGCACTATCTTATAATGGCTCAAAGACGCGCAGATGGAGAAAGAAGAAAAAAGATGAACATTTGAAATTACTAACTATGCCTCGTACCATTTTATTTTACAAAAATTATAAAAAATAAATCGTAAAAAAGTTGTTAAAATCAAGTGCAAAGGCCTTGTGATCAGAGCGCTCTCAATTGTTAATGCTCAATTTTGTGTAGATATGAGAGTTAAACTGATGGGTATCGTTTGAGGTCTGTTTTTAAACATTTAAAGTTTTAAGACTTCATGGGGGCTCCACAAGAATCTGAGATGTCAAACCTATTCCAAAATTGCAAGCTAAACAAGTTTGGGTTTGTTATTACATTATGCAAAATTTTTACTCATCACAAAGATATACATCAAAACGATTTTTCAAAACGATTAATCGTTTTGAAAAACTGTTTCGGATCATATCTTTGATCAGCAAGTAAAATTCGCATAATGGATTAAATGCAAACTTATCGAGAATGCAATTTTGCAATGGGATAAATAACTCACATTTTTAAGGAGCACTGTAAACGTTAAAAATTTCTAATTGTCTCAAAACGGACCTGATAGTACATCAGTTTAGTAAATATATCTATGATTTAAATGTATTGATACATATCCTAAAGTGATGAAATAAAAACCACGAATTATTATAATTATAAAAAATTAAAGGGAATGTTGGCAAATTAGAATGAGTGTATCTCTGTTATTTCAATGAAATATATCTTAAATATATTTGTAAATTAAAGAAGACTTAAAAAAATTCTTTTAATTCTTTTTATTTGTTTAGATAAAAATCGCGAACACTCCCTTTAAGAGTTTAACCTTACCTGTGAGATCCACATCTCTGTTTAATCCCAATTAAAGTACTTTTAACTCCGTTAAGCTCAAGTCATGAATTTATTTTTCATTTCACTTTTTTCAAACTTTTTCACTCTTGAGACAATTTTGATCTGAAATAAAAAAAATTCCGTGAACTTGTTTTCTGAGCTGTAAAGTGTTTAATTCTGATAATTTCTAGTTTTCCTGCAGTAGAAATGCGCGAGTTCCTTTAACAGAATTGGGCCACTATTTGAAAATAATCACTTTTCAAAATCATTGAAATAAATATCTCATTCATACTTGTTTAGAAATAGTTTTCAATGGTACTGTTGTGAATCGGGTCTTATATAATCTTTGCATGGAACGGTACTTGAAATTACGCTTATACAGTCCCTTTAAAGGTAACAGTTTTGAATTTTTTAAATGGCCCTATCTATCTATGCATAAAGTGTTATATCCAATTTACCCTCTAAACCTTTGACTTCGTAAAATATTTGAGTTATTTAAGTTTTCTATCATATATCTTATATAAAGTGATAATTTTCAATTTCGGTTCTCTTACACTGATGTGCGCAATTTTGCAGCAGGAGAAAAAGGGGAAAAATCAGAAAATCAATACATTTTAAAAGGTTTTAAAATTGGACACTCTCCTATATATTTAAGGAGTCCCTTAAAACGACTCCTTCAGTCCTTTTTAGGTCCCATTATTGGTTTTAGATCCCATATTGGTCCCATATTGATTTTTTGTTATAGTTTACAAATAATGATCACTGCGCGCGCGTTTACAGTGTATGCACCCCCGGTGTTTATTTAATACTAAATTTGGAATTCGCGCTTTACTCTCCACTGCGCACCGAGCACAGTTCAAGATTATTATGAGATCATAAATATCTGATCTAGTACACGGGCGAATATAGAGTAAGGGGGAGTGATCTTGTACCCCCCCCCCCAAACACCATTTTTAGGTTTAGGGTTTTCCTTTCTTTACATATTGATTTAAAAATAATATTTAAAACTAATTGATGCTAAATGTGCCTGTGATGCTAAAAATTATCTTTAACGAGAACTAGCTCATTTCCCAAATTGTGTACATGCCCTACTCCAAAAAAGTCTTTTAGATCGGTACCAGTTCAGGTATATCCTTCATTATCCTTCGGTATCTGTCTTACAAAATACAACTCAAGCAGTAACTATTCTGTTCAATAATACTTTAGTCAATATCAAACTGGATACAACTCTATCAGTATTCTTCGGTATCTGGCTTACAAAACACAACTCAATTAAGAACTATTCCGTTCAATAATACTTTATTCAATATCAAACTGGATACAACTCAATCAGTATTCTTCAGTATCTGTCTTACAAGATCCAACTCATTCCCTCTCGTTAATACACGAGGCATTTATATTTACTCTAACGCCGTAATCAAAGCGGAGAATTATTCTAGCTAACGTATATTTTGAATTTTATGATACATGTGGTTAAGTTAATGAATGTAATTACAAGTTTTACATCGTTATTTACAATCGTAGTTAGATTAATCGCAATATAAGTTTTACATAGTTACTTACAAGCGCAGTTAGGTTACAATGTAGAACGTAATTTATTTAGGTGTGTTCAGGTTTATAAATATGGGATTTGCTACGATATTTATTGCATACATATGAGAGAACTAGCTCACGTCCCTAACTGTGTACAATTTAAAGAATTATCAATTTCAGAAATCTATGGTTTACGTTTCGTTTCCACTTAGTTGAGTTTTATTCGTATTTGGTTTGCACCACAAACTGTTTCCGTCATCTTAACAATTGAATCCTACAAGATTCTAAATATATTTGACGCTACATGTTAGTCAGTGGTACAACCGGGGGGGGGGGCATCCCCCCTTTAAGTGTAATACCCGGCCAAAGGTATTTTATGGCGAGTTTGTATCCAATAAACATTAAATCGAATGAATTTGAGCTAACTCACTGAACCGCCGTTTCAAATTTTAACCACCGATTCAAAGTTTAGGATTCAGGAAGGATTTGAATCGGGGATTCAAATTTGAACCGGCGGTGGTAGTTCAACGACCCTGCACATTTATCGAATTCAGTCCTCGATCCAATTTTTTTTTGCAGGACCTTACATTGCTCGGCCCAGGGAATGTATGATCAGTTAAAACTTTTTAAAAACTTTGACATTTCCAATTTTTATAAATTTTGGAAATCCTCCAATTCAAGCAGAAAAATCTGCGAAATTTGTTAGTTTAAAATTAGGAAAAAACGGTCGTATATAAAGGATAACGTTTTTTAAGAAAAGAGGGAGGAAGTTAGATTACAATGTTAACAATATGTGTTCTAACCTAGATTAAATATTGATTAAATATGAAAACCACATTTATACATTTTATTATACGTAGAATTAGGGCATATTACAATATCCTTCGGACAGGCAATAATATAACACACTAGCTGCCCGTTGAAAATTAATTGGTTTTTGAAAAGAAAATCGAATTTTTTATCCTTTTTTATCCCATACGTTCCCCCAAAAAACATAATACATAAATGTATATATATATATATATGAACGAATAGTCTTAAATATACTGTACAAAACTTGCTCTGTTGTCTATAAGTCGTGTCAGTACTTCAAATAATAAAAGTACATTGTACACTCAGTGGACTTCGGTAACTAGAAAAACGATGAAATAAGAGTTTTTTTTCTATATTTTTAGAGGCAAATCGGTCCAGGAGTTCATGAGCTTTGATCGGATAAACAAACTAACAGAAATTACTGCTTTATGTATAAACATATATATTCAACTATTTTCTGATTACCTTTAAAATGAAAAATGTTAATTTATTGTCTCTCATTTTATTCTGAAAGACAGGATATGAAGAAATCCTATAAAAAGTGAATCTGTAAAAAGTTAATTTTCAAAAATCCAAGTATTTTTTTTTTGCAAACTTTAGTTGTCCATGTGAAAAAGTTTAGCAAAAACCAAGTGTGCAATTTAAAAGAACTAAAAATAGTGTGTGCAAAAAATGTGCATTTTTAGAATGAATTGAGATATTGAAAATGTGGTCCAACGTTAAAGATATAATTGGAAGAAAATCATAGCATTAATCAGATTTTAATATCACAATAAATTGTGCAAAGTACATCTTATAAATTTAAAATTTTATTTTTTTAAAATATATAATTTGCTCTAAATGTGTGTTTGTTAGCACATTACATACCAACATAAATACAGTTAGACATATGTATTTATTTTCGTTTTGATAAATATATCTCTAATAATTTGATATTTATATGGTTGAATCGGATAACATTACCCTGTGGATTACATATACACATATTGATTTATTGACCATATAATTAGTGACTATTTTTACAGATTTCACACTTTGAAGCATTGCTAATGGTTTTAATAATAAGGATCAATGATTAATTAAAAAGTAAAACAACAAATGCATTTGTTTCTTTTTTTCATTACTTCCCTATAAAGCTATCCCTCATATATTGCCCCNATATAACTTAACTCGCGTCTTTTTTCATTACTTCCCTATAAAGCTATCCCTCATATATTGCCCCCCCCCCCCCATTGAAAAGTTCCTAAGATTGACCCCTCTCCCAATTTGAAACAATTCTTAAAATGAACACCCCCACATCCCATAAAATTGATTACCGTTAATAAACAATTACTGAAAAAATGACGGGAACATGACTTATAAAAAGATATAAAACTAATATGTCATTTTTCCTTGGTTCAAAGCTTGTTTTATGTAAAAAATAAAAAAAATGTGTTATTATTAGACTACCATGAGCGCTTCATATAGACAAAGGAATTGAGTCTTTGTCACAAACTCGGATTTTCAAATCACTATAATCTTTGGAACCAAATGTCGTAGACCCTGGATATTTCAAACTATGAATTTTGTTAAATCAAATAACCTGAGTTTAAAATATCAAAGGTTTGTATCATCAGGTTTTAACGATATAGAGGTTTGAATATTTGAGTTTGTGGCAAGGACTCAATTCCTTTATCTTTAAATGTTTCTTTAACGGAAACCACTTTCTTTTTGTTTAAATATACATATTTAGTAGGATTTCAGCTTTTCACGTCGCCATGTTTTTTATCGTAGTTAATTCAATAAAGAAAAACTCCGCGGTTTTTCTGTTTTTACTTGGCAGAGTTTCATTAATCAGAGCATTTTCTAGGCAACACTTTTTCGAGGGGGAGGTATAGGTTTATACAGCCTCAGGGACAAGGGACTTCAGTTTTGCATCCTTGAGAAATACAGTGAGACCCAGAAAATTGTGAAAAAGAGAGACGACATTAAATAAAGGAATCTCTTGTGCATCTTGTTGTGTAAAGCAAATAAAGTCTTACCAGTTCCTGTAATGTCATTTATAAAGTGAAATGAAGTGAAATGGGTCTGTATGCACTGCACGATTGATGTGTTTATTATTTAAAATACGGTGATGGTCATGGATCAAACCTCTGTAGAGTAATAAATGTAGATGTTACGTTAGATCCACATTTATTAAAAACATATTTCGGTCTGTGTTGACCCTCGTCAGTTCTAACGATTTATTAACCATCAAAATCGATAAAAAATGAAAAAAATTGTTAAAACCTAGTAGAAAATAAACAAATATAAAGATTCATTGAATTTTTAAAATAATAACTTGAGTCTAATTAATTGTCTATTCCACAGAATGTGTAATGTGCACAACATATATGTTATAGTTAATCTATATAGAAGATAATTAAATGCAAAAAGGTTTAATATATTATTTAATCTCTTGATACAATAATATCTAGATAGATGTTATTATAATATAAATACATGAACTGTAAAGAGGCATGAGACTATAATTATATTGTTCCCACAATTACATCAATCCAAACTCATTATTAAGAACTTTAAAGTCCATTTCAAGATTAAACACATTGCAGAAAGATTGTCAACACAAGAGCAAGTCTGTTTATAATGCCAAAGTATGTTTTTGACAGTAGGTTTTAAATCATTTCCCATGGGATCATCCGGATTGGAGAGGGGCGCTTTAAGGGGAATGTAGATGATTTTAGTGACCCTAAATCTAATGTGTAGCATGCTTAATACACAATGGTACACTGTAAACCTTTGTCTGATGAAAAGTGACTTACTCGATTATTTGTGAGTCATTTCTGCTGAATCAATTCACTTGGGATTGTAGCGTAATAGTTATAGTAAACCTTCATAAAAAGATCGCAATGCCTGCAATACACAACGATTCCCTTAAAAACTTTGATTTATCAAATATGTAGTATTTATCCATCTTTATAATTTTAAAAACTGATTATTCTAAACTGTACGTTCTCAAGTGATTTGAGAATCAAAAAAACGTCAATATCTTCCACATAATTGATCATACAGTCATAACCAGAAAACTGTAGATTAAGAAGACGACATTATAGCATTTCTGAAGTGCATTTGATCCTGTTTAAAGCATATAGCTTTACTTGAAAGTTATTTATAAATTAGTTATTAAGTAAAATGAGTCTATTTACATTGCATACTCGCTGTGTCTTATGTTCAATGCACTATTAAAAGTTATTACTTGAGTTTAAAAGCCGACTTCCTATTCCAGAGTTTTCTGGTTATCACTTTATAAAGGGCACTATTGTGAATCGGACATATTGCCATATTTGCATAAAGGGTCGTCCTTACAGTCCCTTTCAGGAAAATAGTATAATTTTAAACTTTTCTACAACAATGATGTATTTTTTAACAAATTTGGTATTTTTAATTTTTATATTTTATAACATATAATAATTTTTTCCAATATTCTTCTTTTCTGTCTACCCTTGTTCACTTTATTTAACTGTGTTGTATTATCTGCAACCCCCCCCCCCCTGAAAAGGTAATATGCATTTCTGAAAATAGTTGATAAAGCAATTTATACACTGTACACTGTGCAGCCTGAATTACATACATGAAGTGTCACTCAACATTGCGTCTATACTTGATATACTTCATTTAATAATAGCTTCCGCATTTAATAAGAATGAACAAGTGTGATATTTATAAAGAACCATATTTCACAAATCATGGTTTATTTGACATTTTACTTTTATTAACAATAATATAGGGACAGATTAATAAATGTTGAAGGATTGTGTAATTCAACAGTTTCAAGAATCACGTTGATCTATATATCTCAACTCACGTCTATATAACTCAACTCACGTCTACATAACTCAACTCACGTCTATATAACTCAACTCACGTCTATATAACTCAACTCACGTCAATATAACTCAACTCACGTCAATATAACTCAACTCACGTCTATATAACTTAACTCGCGTCTATATAACTCAACTCACGTCTATATAACTCAACTCACGTCTATATAACTCAACTCACGTCTATATAACTCAACTCACGCTAAACTCAGTCCAATATCTCAACTTCACTCAACTTCAATTCACAACTTTTCATGCTATATAATACAATACATCTTAATTAACTCACATCACACCAAACTCAAAACACTGAACTTTGTACAATAATTAAGCATATCGCCGAACTCAGTACAACAGCTCATCTTCACGTGAGCTTAGTACAATTCAACTTAACATCATGCTAAACTCAGTGCAATAACTTAACTTCACGCTGAACTCAATACAACAACTCAATTCATGCTAAACTCAGTACAATATCTCAACTACACGATGAACTTAGTACAATAACTCAATTTCATGCCAATCTAAGCACAATAACTAAACTTCACGCTGATCTTAGTAATACAACTCGACACTTCACACCAAATTCTTACAATAACGTAATTTAACGATGAACTCAGTACAATAACACAATTTCACTCTAAACTCAGATCAGTAACGCACCTTCACTCTAAACTCAGTACAATATAACTCAATTTCACGCTGAACTCAGAACAATAACTCAATTTCACTCTGAACTCAATACAATAACTCAATTTCACGCTGAACTCAATAGCTCAAATTGACCAAAGGTATGGGAAATGAGTTTTATAAATATATAAATATTTGATTGTGAGCTAATGTTTGATGATTCGTTTAGAATAATTAATGATGATTTTAAATTATATTGTTATAAATTATTATGTTAAGAATTAAACAATTTAAACTTAAAAGCAAAACACAAGCCAATCGAAAAGATCAATTATTTTTTAATCTGTTTATTAATTTTAGTTAACTCTTTCACGATCCTTGGGGGGGGGGGGTCCGGAGTCCCCCGCCTTCTGTGTTTTTTTTCTCTATATAACTGAAAAACGGCTGACAAACGCTAAAACTTTTTCACTTTTTCAACTTCATAGTTGTGAAAAAATTTTGCTAACATTTTTTGATGCATTGGTTAGGGTGAAGGACAGTTAAAAGGTGTTTAAAAAGAAAATCAGAACTGGTTAATAACTTTTTTAATAATTGAGTTCCAGGCATAACGTTATATATTTAAAAGCCCTTGTAAAATGGATGTAATAACACGTGTCACGTGCTGATATTTGTCAAAAGTGAAAAAATAATTTTTGAACATTTTTTCCGGCGCACTTTTTGAACTTTTTTAAAGATTCTTTTTTGCGCACTAACAAACATAAATAGAGATCTAATTTTTTTTTAATGAACAGGCCTTGAAAAGTTGGATTAGAGACATGTATTACACTCCCCTATCCCAACTCTGAGGGAAAAATCATAGGCAAAAAAAAAACCCACACCACAAAAAAATATATATTAGACAAAAATAGAATTTTAATTATAACTAGCGAATTATTAAATCCTAATCATTCTGTTTGTGTTTTCGAACGTTTGTAATTTTGAATAAACTGTTTGTTATTTCGAATAACTTGGTCATAATTTCAAATAAGCCGTTCGTAATTTCAAATAAACAGTTTATAATTTGAAATAAATTGTTGTTAATTTCGAATAAACTGTTGTCCTTATTTCGAATAAACTGTTTGTAATTTCAAATAAACTGTTGGTAATTTCAACTGAACTGTTTGTAAGTTCAAATAAACGGTTGGTAATTTCAAATAAACCGTTGGTAATTTCAAATGAACGGTTGGTAATTTCAAATCAAATTCCTAAAGTTAGGAAAGGGTGGGAGGCGGGGTAATTTAATGTTTAATTTAAGTTGTAAGTTGCAATGATGTATTGCCATATATTATAGTGTTCAATAATATTTTATAAATCTGGAGACAATAGTTCTTATAATTGCACATTGTCGAGGTAAGCAGCGGGAATCCATATTGTAAATAAATTGAACACAATTAAAAGACAAAAAGATGATTCTAGATTTTATTGTATGTTCGTAGTAAAGAGGAAATAAAAGCACACCATACTCTAGGGTTTACAATCGGAATCCCGTTGTGCGGAATTATGCGGAATTGCGCGGAATTAAAGGGCTTGCAATTGCGCGCGCGCAAGTAAATTCCACTTGCGATGGAAACCCTTGCTCTGCCTCTTGAATGTGAGCGTTTGATGATAAATTATGAAATGACATGTTTTGATAAGAAAAAAACGGAACTTTTGCGTGGAAATTGTTAACATTAAATACTTTATTCACGGGCAGCCGTAGTAAATTTAAATTTCCGCGTCGGGCCAACCTTTCCAGTCCAAGTTTGTGCTGTACCTAGCTCTATGGACAGGACTAGCGCCGATGCAACACGGTTGACGCGCGCGGTCAGACTTTATGCTTCAAAAAGGTTGAATTTACTTTTACTTAAGGGGCAGAGGTGCGTGCGATCTCTTAGATTTGAGGATGAACGCTTGGTCTCTCAATTAAAGATTTCTCTACAAGGTATGACTTTAAAGGTCGATCTAAGAGGTTGATTTAATTAATAAGTAGATCTGCATAAGATGTAGATCAAGGTTTGATCGGTCTAAGATTAACAACACTCAATTTCTTACCTCAGGGCAAAAAAGGATTATTTTTGGGTTTTAATCGGAACATGATGATTCCAGACAATATCTTTGTTTTGTTTCGCTTTTTTGCCATTTCATTTAGCCGTTCTTCAAAGTGTTTGAATCTGCTTGACTTTTAGGAAAATATTCATTTAGAGGATTTTAAACAAATGTAAATAGAAATATAGAAAATGTAGATATTTTCAATAAATAGAATTGTCCAATGTTGACAATTATATTCGTCGATATTCGTCGATATTCGTCGATATTCGTCGATCTAAACGAAATATTCGTCATTAAAATCACCGACACTAAATCTAAAATTTAATTCAGTTTTTGATTTTATATTTCAAGACCATAAAAGTATAATTAAAATTTGTGGATAGAATGTAAAACATTTAAATGCTTTATGAATAAAAATAAACACTTGGACAAACAATATAACAAATCCATACTCTTAGAAATATGTTTTTATCTATATAAATACTTGTACAACAACTGACACTTTTGAAAAGAAACAATAGGTTTAATTTTCGTCTTTATTTTACTTTCATTTTTTTAACGGATTTAATTTAAAGTTTAAAAATACATTAAACCTTTCGTAGGGAAGTTTGTAAACATTTTTTCAGCTCGTTAATTTTTAGGCATATGTACGTTTTCTGTATGAAAGAAAGGGAAAATCAGATTACACCTTTCACTTTATCCTTTCTGTAAGCTAGTTAGTAAGTATAGCTGTAATCCATTCTGTAAGCTAGTTAGTAAGTATAGCTGTAATCCTTTCTGTAAGCTAGTTAGTAAGTATAGCTGTAATCCTTTCTCTGAGTTAGTTAAATCAGAAACTTTAATCCTCCGGTAGTAAATTCCTAGCTTTTAAAAATCCTCAATCTCAGCTGATTAATTCTTAACTTTAATTCTTTCATCTATAGTTAATCCGTAATTTCAATCCTTTCTCTTGCCAGATAATCCATACTTTCATTATTTCATCTCTCGGGGAGTTAATCCGTAGATTTAATCCTTTCTATTAGCTAATTATTAATCCGTAACTTTAATCCTTTTTTAATCCTTATGCTTTAATCCTTTTTCTGAGTTAGATAATCCTTAGCTTTAATATTTTCTTTAAGTAAGTAAATCCGTAACTGTGATCTTTCTCCAGCTAGAATTAAACCTTAATTATTCTGCAGGTACTAAGTTGTTTATCAAAGTAAGGGTTTACAATGTCAAAACTTCAAAAGTTTTTATTTGATATTTTTAAGTTTAAGATACTTTTCTTTGTTCTGGAGTAAAATCTATGATATTTCTGTAAGTTAACCAATTGTATAGATTTAGTAGTATCATAGTACGGGCACTATATGACATTCTATGGTTATATCTATCTATCTATCTATCTATCTATCTATCTATCTATCTATCTATCTATCTATCTATCTATCTATCTATCTATCTATCTATCTATCTAACTATAAGTAAGTGCTAACCATGCCACTAATCCACGATAAGAGTTAATCAACCCAAACCTTCTCCTGGCATTAATCCAACCTAGAGATAATTGAATATGTTTGTTATATTGGAAAATATATACTAATATTCCAAATATCTGAGGTTGAAACTAGCGCTAATCTTCTTCCCTTGAACTCAATATCTACGTCAGTGGAAACTTTTGATTTAAGCGATTAAGTTCTTAATCTTGAAAAAGTTTAATTGTACTTTACTGCTTGAACGGATATAAATAGAAAAGTTGCAATCTCAGGTCCTATTGTAATGAAAAGAGAACGAGAAGTGACTTTAACCCTTTTACAAAAGCTAAAGGGCCAAAGAAAGATTAACCCAATCATGATTGGAGGTGGGGGGGGGGGGAGTTTTTAACCACCTGTGTTTTTTCTAAATAACTTAACAACGGCTGACATTAGAACGCTAAACGTCTTAACTTTTTAAAGTTCATAGTTGTGAACATTTTTTTTTTGTATGCCAAGGTTAGGATTAAGGTCAGTCAAAAAAGTATTTAAAAAAATCAGAAATTGTAAATAACTTTTTTAATTATTATATATTTGAAAATTCCTAGAAAAAAATAATAACATGTGTCACATGTTAATATTTGTTAAAAGTAAAAACATTTATTTTTGAACACTTTCTGACCTACTTTTTGAACTTTTTTTAAATCCTCCCATTTGCACCCTAACCTTAAATAGAGGTCTTATTTTTTAATGAGCAGAACTTGAAATGTTGGACTAGGAACATGTATCCCACTCCCCTATCTCAATTCAAAGGGCAAAATCATGAGGGGGGGGGTGGGGGGGGGGGGTTTAAAACCCTTTACCCCCACATATATTAGACAAAAATAGCCCAAACGGTATGTAAACTTTGAATAAGATATTGTTGTGCAAGATAGAACTTGGTAAATATGTTTTGTAAAGTTGTTGTGTTGAGTATGAAAAGTTATTAAACAAGTTTCTAGTGTTCTCTTGGGAGAGATTAGTATTAAACTACACACACGGTATACTGTACATTTTACATCATTTCACTGTGCCACTTTCACTTTTGGAGAATTTAAAGGAAATAAAATAGATCTATCTATCTATGCACTTTCATATAAGAAGTGGTAAGACATATCACTTCCAAATAAAAAGTGTTAAGTTAAACATACTACTTCAAATGTCAAATATCATTTCAATACTGCTTCCATATAATTGAAGTGTATAAACACATCATGTCATATATTACTTACAGTTACATATCATTCTTTGCATATCACTCCCAAATAAGAAGTTTATAAACATATCACTTTCCATGCAAGAAATGCAACATATCGTGTCATATATATCACTCCCATATAAGAAGTATATAAACATATCACTTTCCATGCAAGAAATGCAACATATCGTGTCATATATATCACTTCCATATAAGAAGTATATAAACATATCACTTTCCATGCAAGAAATGCAACACATCGCGTCATGTATATCACTCCCATATAGGGTTGTTAACGTTTTCATTTTTCAGAAAAACGATCGTTTCGTTATGAAAAAAACGACGAAAAATCGAAAACGAAACGATCGTTTGTTTTCGTGTTTTCTTTTTGGTTAATAATTCTTAGAAAATTTTATAATTATCTTGCAGTATAGTTTATTGATTTATTTATCATGCAGCTAGTTTATTGATATATTTATCATGCAGCTTGTTTATTGGTATATTTATCATGCGACTAGTTTATTGGTATATTTATCATGCCGCTAGTTTATTGATATATTTATCATGCGACTAGTTTATTGGTATATTTATCATGCAGTTTGTTTATTGGTATATTTATCATGCGACTGGTTTATTGATATATTTATCATGCAACTAGTTTATTGGTATATTTATCATGCCGCTAGTTTATTGATATATTTATCATGCAGCTTGTTTATTGGTATATTTATCATTCGACTAGTTTATTGGTATATTTATCATGCGACTAGTTTATTGGTATATTTATCATGCCGCTATTTTATTGATATATTTATCATGCAGCTTGTTTATTGGTATATTTATCATGCGACTAGTTTATTGGTATATTTATCATGCGGCTAGTTTATTGATATATTTATCATGCAGCTAGTTTATTGTTATATTTATCATGCAGCTAGTTTATTGATATATTTATCATGCAGCTTGTTTATTGATATATTTATCATGCGACTAGTTTATTGGTATATTTATCATGCGGCTAGTTTATTGATATATTTATCATGCAGCTAGTTTATTGATATATTTATCATGTGGTTAGTTTATTGATAAATTTATCATGCGGCTAGTTTATTGATATATTTATCATGTTGTTAGTTTATTGATATATTTATCATGCGGCTAGTTTATTGATATATTTATCATGTGGTTAGTTTATTGATATATTTATCATGCGGCTAGTTTATTGATATATTTGTAACAAATCTAGACGCTAATTCTATAACGATTACTTTACTCAAAGTCTAATGAGATCATATTTAACTACTCCACTTGAGCATCTTCTACCTTATTACGTTCTAGTATTTCAACTACTCTTCCGATAGGATCCTGAGTTTCCGGTGTAGCTGCCTCTTGCCATGTCTGGGCGAATGATTTCTCCTTATCCTTCCGCTCAATACTCGCCAGTTTATCCTTAGTCTCCGCCAGCTGTGCTTGTAGCATCTGAAACTGCTGCCTCATCTCCGCCAGGCCATCCATTGCTGGGTAAGATGGTCCCTCCATCTCTACTTCCGATTCAGAATCGCTGGGTAAGCTTGGGTATCCCTGAAAGGTAGCCACTGTATTTCCTGTAGTCACACTTGACACTCTCGCAGGCAAATCCTCTCCTGTCAAAACTTCTCTGGCTAATCCGTTAAACCAGGTTCTCACTTTACTTTTCTTCCGAAATACTTTCGGAGTCTCTGGCATCTAGATTTGGGGTTATATTATAATCCCACCGCTGCCACCACTTTTGTAACAAATCTAAATGCTACTTCTCTAACGATTACTTAACTCACAGTCTAATGAAATTCTCTCTAACTAAATCTCTAGCCAAAACTCAAGGCTCTGTATACGTCCGTTCTGATCAATTAACGATATTCAACTACTTTATTTATAAACAGGTAGAATGAACTGACCGGGCTAGCCCGGCTGGGTCAACATACAAAATAGTTAAGATACTGATAATTATGAATACAGATAATAAATTAGAATTGCACATCATGGTAGAATACACTTCACATATATTCCTCAGATCCCGAATATTCTATGGCCAAACCAGTTTTCAAAAATTAAAAATATAAAGGAATTGAGTTTTTGCTACAAACTCTGATTTTCCATTACCTATATCTTTCCAACCCGATATTGTAGACCTTTAATATTTCAAATTATGATAATTCTATTAGATCAAATCTTAATTTGAAATATCAAAGGTTTACATCATCAGATTGGAAAGATATAGGGATTAAAAAATTTCTGTGCGTGGCAAAAACTCAATTCCTTTTATTTATTATTAACATTTCTGAAATAAAAAAAAAGATTCGGTAGATAAATACGGAAAAGTCGGTCAAAATTGATTAGCCTAAAGTTTAAAGGGTACTCTTTAAACACGGCACTCTTTAAATTCAGAATCACTTGGTATTATGCTTACATTCCCTTTAAATACGCTAGTTCCTATTTTGATTGGTCAATGACTTTTATCAAAGTATTGTCATCAAAAACATTTGGTAGATACTAGATAGTAAATATTTTAGTATTTGGTAGATACTAGATAGTAAATATTTTAATATTTGGTAGATACTAGATAGTAAATATTTTAATATTTGGTAGATACTAGAAAGTAAATATTTTAATATTTGGTAGATACTAGATAGTAAATATTTTAATATTTGGTAGATACTAGATAGTAAATATTTTAATATTTGGTAGATACTAGATAGTAAATATTTGAATATTTGGTAGTTAGTAAATATTTGAATATTTGGTAGATACAAGATAGTAAATATTTGAATTTTTTCCTCTGATAATTCTACAATATCAAAAAACAAGGAAATTTCTGAGATCTGTTAAATCTAAATATAATAAGAATATTTAAAAATAATCATATTGGCAGTCCTCTCTAAAGTTAATTTTGATGTATACTACTTGATGTTGCCTGATGATTATTAATCAATAATTTTAAAAATCAACCGCGTTAAATCAGTTGTTTACTCACGGTGTTGGATAATTGAAAGGCGAAATAATTACAGGGTTTTGATTTATTGTGGATTAATAACTTTGCACATTTTCTCTTTGACGAGACAAAAATCAGTTTAAGGGACTATACATGTGATTTCAAGTGACCAAAAACACTTTATCTTATCAAGTTTTAAAAAGATATTTATGTTTTTGCTTTTGAAAACTCTTTATTTTCATGCATGGTTTCTTTGCAAAAGTGCTTCAGAAATAATGGAGGGAATTGTCTAAAATAACATATTTTGAGCCATTATTCCCCATTATTTATTATATTTAGGTTTCAGGGTATCATTGTGAATCAGACAAGAACTTTTTGAATAAAGGGTCACTAACTATTACGACGAAAGTTCCTTTGCTGTTTTTCTATTTATTAAATAAAAATTGCAGTTTTTATTTTATTTTGAAAGATTTTTTTCCTATGAATGAAATATAATAATATGTTTTGCTTATGTTCAATGATCAGAGTTGACTTTAAAAAACTTCTTTACTCATAAACCTAATTGACAAAAAACATTTAAAATGGAGTTAAATTTTTCTATTTGAATGGTGCACAATGCACATACACAAAATAAAATATAAATTAAAAAACGAAAATTTTCAATAATTCCTAAATTTTGAATTTGAGAAAACTAATATTAAATTAATATTATAATAAAGGAGGAAGTTCCATGTATAGTGCCGTAAAACCTAGACACCTTGAATTGATTTTAATCTGAGAATTATCAGATTTTTATAATTTGTAAAAACCTCCAATTACTGTAGTTTCTCGACATTTAAATATTCATTACGAGGAGTCCCAAAAAGAACAATGGAGTTAAATGACGACTTTTAAATTCAAAATTATTTTTGTTTACTTAAAGTCAACCATTGGTAAAGTTGGCTAGTTCAAAGCTTATCAAATCTTTTCATGAATTTTGGTGGTAAAAATAAAACCCTTTTTGATTTTCAGTTTTTGATATCCTGAAAACATTTCAACTAAAATTCAAAGGTTGTTAAATACAATATTGGGGTTTGCTTATTAAATGGGGATTTAATAAAGTTGGGACTTTGAAATAAACTCTCATGTTAATTTTATCTTAAAGAGTCTTATTTCTAAATAATGTGAAAAGGAACAACTCGTTGAAATTTATTGAATTCTTTTCGAATTGGATTGAAAATACTCTCGAAGTCTACAGCACACTATCTAAAAACAAGCAAATCTCTGAAAGTTTTCCAATTTAATTTTTTTTTTAAAGAACAAGTTTCTATTATAGACCCTGGAGTTCAGAAGAATCCTCCATATGTAAACTGATTAATTTCTTATAAATTGATTCATTCTTAAAAATGAGTTGAGAAAATTTTAATATCTGCATTTTTGAAATAATTTCAAAAGTACCTAGTATCAAATATGCAAAAGGGAAAAGAATTAAATATGAGATTTGTTGTAACAATTCTGATCAATAAATAGTATTCCATTTGATACAGCTTTTAACGATAACTTTGAACTATGTCCGATTTTCGTTGAATTTGACAATATAAGAACCTCTGTTTCACACAGTTTTAGCGTCAACAGTTTACCTTGTATACGTTTACTAGGAAACCTTAACGTTCAGATTTACAAACTGCTGTAAAATATGTTTTCATAGTTGATTTGTAGTTCTGAAATGTATACATCTACTATTGAGACCGGGCCGAATTACAAGTTTGCAAGGTTTTAGATGGATTTTCACAACACACTTTTGCTTATGTTCAAGTGCTAATAGAAAGGTTTAAAAGCTTCAAAGCAACAACGCTCTTGTTTCTAGTCTTAGATTAGAAAAGAATTTTGTTACTAACACAAATCTTCTAATCTTTATATCTTTGCATTCCAATTTTGTAGACCTTTGATATTTCAAATAATGAATTCTGTAAGATCAAATCAAAGATTAAAGGTTTTCAACATTTAAGTTTGTAAAGATATACTTTGTGGCAACTCAAATTTAGTTCCTGTGTTCGAAAGTGTATATTGATATTTTATATTGATAATTTATATATTGAAAACGTAAATTGATAATATATATAAATAATTGAATAATAAATTGATAATTTAATATGTATCAATAATATATGGAATATTTAGATGGTTGAGTTTAGCCGAGGAGACCTGGTCTGGTTTGATCCAGGGATTGGATATGTTCTGCCAGGGGAGGTATTGGAGTACCATAAACAGGCCCAGGTAAGTTATATACTAAAATAATAACAATACTTAAGTAAAATATTAAAAATAGTTTGCTTTAACATTAGGTAATTTTAATTTAGCGCTTTGCTATCTATTGAGACTCATCCTTAAGACTGAAAGATTTGTCATGTTGGCTTGACAAGTCTGGCCACATCGTCAACACCTATCATTAATTTGATAATGTTCTTTGCTTTATATATATGCGTGTTAGCTAGCTATAGCTATTTTTTAGAGAAACGGATATTTACCCGGGGGGTAGCTAGTTAATAGTAAAACTCAATTTTTTCGAGTTATAACATGTATAACATACAGAATAATAATACTTCATCAATAAATAAATTTTACAAACACATTGAAATAATTAGCTGAGTATAATTACTAGATGAAAGGAACTGTGGTACTCTAATTTTCAAAAATGCATGTCTTTGCATCCTGCAGTTGTGAAAACATTTTGAATATCACACATTGACTATATGAAGAATAAAATTCATAGATTAAACTATTAAAGGTCCGCGACATCAGGTCACTGAGACATACAGTTTAAAAAATGTTAGTTTAATAACATAAACAGTAATGTCCTGAACAGGAACAATGAACATGCATATATAAAGCAACAATAATTTCCTTCTATACAATAATAATATACAGTTATCAACATATACCAAGATGTCAATGTTGTCCTTAATCCCCCCCTCCCCCCCACCCCTCCTGGAACTAATGATCTCCTCCTTGGTGAAAACAATAGTTGCTGGCCTTGAAGGAAAACATGGTTAATCACATTCATCAAGGCAGCATTTGCATACTCTTCATACAAACATAATTACTCCAATACTTCATATTTTAAATACTAATTAAGATATATACGTTTAATTTGAAACAATATTTCTTCTTTAAGTATTTGGCTGCAGGTCTACTACTTGCATAACCATTATGTTTAAACCTGAACCATTTGTTTCTTTAGTCTATTCTTCTCAATAGGATACAATATATAAACAAACAATGGAACATAAATAGAGAAATAAAAACTATTAGGAAATTTAATGAAACTGATAAGAGAATTTTTTGAATTGGATACTCGAAAACTTGGATACTTGGATACTTAAATACTTGATACTTGAATACTTTATTACTTGGATACTCAAATACTTGGATACTTGGATACTCAAATACTTGGATACTCAAATACTTGAATACTTGGATACTTGGATACTCAAATACTTGGATACTCGACTACTTGGATACTTGGATACTTGAATACTTTATTACTTGGATTCTTGGATACGATTCTTGGATACTTGCATACTTGAATACTTGGATGCTTGGATACTTGAATAATTGAATACTTGGATACTTGGATACTTGGATACTTGGATACTTGGATACTTGGATACTTGGATACTTGGATACTTGGATACTTGGATACTTGGATACTTGGATACTTGGATACTTGGATACTTGGATACTTGGATACTTGGATACTTGGATACTTGGATACTTGGATACTTGGATACTTGGATACTTGGATACTTGGATACTTGGATACTTGGATACTTGGATACTTGGATACTTGGATACTTGGATACTTGGATACTTGGATACTTGGATACTTGGANGGGGGGGGGGGGGGGTTACTAGTGAAAGTGACGTGGTTTCCCCCTAGGGCGGAGAAACCATAGAAATAAAGGATTCGCTGATTAGATTATAAAATTTGAAGAAATTAAGGAATTAAGAAAACAATAATCATGATCGGAGTTTTGCGCGCGTTCGTTCAGAAATAATATTTTAAAATAATACGTACCATGCGAAAGAATTTATTAATATTGTTCGCAGTAAACTATTTACAACATGTAAACTTTAGATATATAAAACTTCACTATTCCAAGTATTAAAAGTTAAGATATATGGAATGAAAAACTAGAGTTTTGGACCAGTGTTTAGAATTAGAAATAAAATGGGCGATCATGTATACAAAAAAGAATATTTATTCAGTATCTTGTTAATGTCAACTGAACATATGGATTTATGAATTTTAATAAGTAATTGCTGTCCTGTGTATTGATAGATATGCAAAACAGTTCACACCTAAAAATATTTAAAACAATTCTTCCCCTGTCTTAATCACGATACCCTTCTCTAACCCTTTTTTAAACTCCACACCTCCCCTCCCTACTGTCTAAAATTTCCTTTTTTCTGCTTTAATTTTGTTTTATTTTGTTCTCCCCTGCCCCCCCCCCCTTCATCCCTCGCCTTGACTATTCTAGGGATAGGCTCTCAGAACTATTTGCTCATGGTCAAACTGTTAGCAGAGAAATTCCATCTTAATTCCTTTACCCTGAACAGACACACAGACAGACAGACAATCTCAAACTACAAACATGGTATTCTTACACTGAAAAAATCAACCATCAAATGAACTTTTAGCATTATTCTTATTTAAGTATTTTTTTTTTAAAATCTTATCGAAATTTTATTTTTTAGTCAATAGAAAATGTTTTCTTAATATTTCCTAAATTGAGAATCATGTCCCAGTTCTAGTTAGATAGTTAGAGTAAGGATGTTAGGATAGAATAATACGAACTTCCTTAGATTTCGTCATAAACCCCAAACCAGGAGATATTTAACACACAAAGTACTGTCTAGAGCCTAGAGGTGGTGGAGAGGAGAAGGGGGGATTCTTGGGGGGAGGGGGACTATGACATACACTTTAGTGAATGTATTTATCCAATTTTATGCACTTATCCAAGTAGTCAAGTATTAAAGTTTTAAATCATTCAAGTAAGTATCCAAGTATTTAAGTATTCAAGCATTTAAGCATCCAAGTATTCAAGTATTTAAGTATCAAAGTATTTAGGTATTCAAGTATTTAGGTATTCAAGTATCCAATTATCCAAGGAGTATCCAAGTAGTATCCAAGTATCCAATTGGAGTATCAAAGGAGTATCTAAGGAGTGTCCAAGGAGTATCCAACTAGTATCCAAGGAGTATCTAAGGAGTATCCAAGAAGTATCCAAGTAGTATCCAAGGAGTATCCAAGTAGTATCCAAGAAGTATCCAAGTAGTATCCAAGAAGTATCTAAGGAGTATCCAAGTAGTATCCAAGTAGTATCCAAGGAGTATCCAAGGATTATCCAAGGAGTATCCAAGTATCCAAGTATCAAAGGAGTATCAAAGGAGTATCTAAGGAGTATCCAAGAAGAATCCAAGGAGTATCCAAGGAGTATCCAAGTATCCAAGAAGGGGGTCTAGTAAACAAGGTTTTTCAAGAATACGGGCATAAAGTCTAGATCCCCCTTTAAGACATCTCACTTGGTCTGGAAAAATATAGTTATTTTAACTTTAAAAATGTCTGCAGTTAAAAATAATTGAATTAACTATGTAAAGGCTGTTACTATCAACCCATTAAAATAATGATATGAAAGCTGTTTACAAAAATCACAGGTTGACCCATCAAGGATAAAAACAGCCTCGTTAAATATACCGATCCATTCCGCTCATCTTTTGTGAGTAACCCTGTATTGTATAATGTCTGGTAGATCATAATTATAATTTTGTATAGGTGATAACTGTTCAGGCTTTAATCAATAATGTGAACAAGACCTTCACCTTGAACAATACCAGCTCGGTAAGAACAGATTTTCTTGAAATCTAATTTCACGTAAACACAATGTGTCCCAAAAAAACATGAAAAATTTTAAAGATTAATTATGATATTTAAAGTGCTTTCCCACTTTAAAAGTGGTATGTCTAACTGGAGTTATGCTTAATGCATATTCATTATCATTATCTTTGGCCGCGTCTTAAGTTCAGTGGGGCACACTGTGTATTAACATACGGTCGGTGGTGTTTGTCCAGTCAGTAGCAAGAAATATATAATTTCAGGTTTTAAACTTTTACACTTCAACATTACATTTTACGTTTTACATTTTACATTTTTTATTTTACATTTTACATTTTACATTTTACATTTTACATTTTACATTTTACATTTTACATTTTACATTTTACATTTTACATTTTACATTTTACATTTTACATTTTTTATTTTACATTTTATAACTTACTTATAAGATGATACATTAATGGTTTAAGTTCAATAAATTTCATTGACGTCTTCAAGAGTAATATTTTTAAACTTGACATATTAAGTTTAAAATTTTGAATTTTTTCATTTATTTTACATTTTACATTTTACAGGTTCGAAGTCGACAAGATCTGGGAAAGACTGGAGTAGAGGATATGATTCAGTTGAATGATCTGAACGAGGCGAGCCTTCTTTGGAACCTCAGACTTAGGTTAGATATAGTTCAGGAACAAATTCAGGACAAGTGCAGGAACAAGTGCAGGAACAAGTTCAGGAACAAGTGCAGGAACAAGTGCAGGAACAAGTGCAGGAACAAGCTCAGGAACAAGTTCAAAAACAAGTTCAGAAATAAGTTCAAACTACAATAAAATTGGAATTAAATTTGATTAAAATATTTGAACAAATCACATAACTATGTTTAGGTATGATGCTGGTCTGATCTACACCTATACTGGAAGTATTCTAGTAGCGGTCAATCCTTACAGGTTAGTTTTGTTCAAGCGATCAATGCCAAACCAATGGGCACAATCTTATCATCTATCGATGTTAACACAGACACAAGCTCAGCTATCATTGTCAACACGGACACATGCTCTGAAGCAATCAATGCCAAACCAATTGGCACAATCTATTAAGCTATCAGTATCAACACGGACTCAAGATCAGCTATCAATGTTAATACAAACACAAGCTCTTAAGCGATCAATGCCAAACCAATGGACATGATCATATCAGCTATCAATATCAACACGGACACAAGCTCAGCTATCAATGTTAATACAAACACAAGCTCTTAAGCGATCAATGCCAAACCAATGGACATGATCTTATCAGCTATCAATGTCAACAGGGACACAAGCTCAGCTATCAATGTCAATACAAACACAAGCTCTTAAGCGATCAATGTTAAACCAATGGACATGATCTTATCAGCTATCAATGTCAACAGGGACACAAGCTCAACACAAGCTCTTAAGCGATCAATGTTAAACCAATGGACATGATCTTATCAGCTATCAATGTCAACAGGGACACAAGCTCTTAAGCGATCAATGTCAAACCAATGGACATGATCTTATCAGCTATCAATGTCAACAGGGACACAATCTCAGCAATCAATGTCAATACAAACACAAGCTCTTAAGCGATCAATGTCAAACCAATGTACACGATCTTATCAGCTATCAATGTCAACAGGGACACAAGCTCCGCAATCAATGTCAATACAAACACAAGCTCTTAAGCGATCAATGTCAAACCAATGTACACGATCTTGTCAGCTATCAATGTCAAATATAGGTATTGCTGTATTTATTACATATATACTAGAGTTTTAGGGTTCGCGCCCATCTTATATTTCAACTTTTAATTGTGGCTCTTTCTGTGAGCATTCTTCTCTGTGTACAATATAAAACAATAACAAAAAAAAGTTCGCGGATTTTGAGGGAGCCCATGGTTACCCTTGGGGTAACAAAGGCAAAATTCAAAATTTAATTTTTTTTTGATTCAAATTATTGTTCAGTTTTTCTTGAATTCCACAGGCAACGCCGGGCACTTCAGCTAGTTGGTTCATATACATATATATATTTATGCATATGTTGGCTATAGCTGGCCAAACGACCAGACCAAATTGGCTAACATTTTTAAAAGGGATCCTATGGGGGTGACATAGGCTAAATCTTTATTTTTTATTTTTTGAATTCCACGAAATTAACGCCGGGACTTCAGCTAAAACCGTGATTTATTACCAAGCGCGTGTAAACGGCGTGATTACAAAATATGAAATGAATACTAATATAAACCTGGGCAGCGCCCTACACTCCAACTAGTAAAATGTAATATATATATTTATAGAATGTTTGATATCTACGGCCTGGATACGGTTTCTTATTATGAGAATAAGATTCTTGGAACCCTGCCTCCTCATCTATTCGCAGTAGGTAGGAATCAAAACTTGTAATTTCAAATATTAAAAGAGTCAAAAACTGAATGTTTGAATTTTCAAAGAGAGATTGAATTTTTTTCATTTTGACTTGTAAAGTTGTGTTTATCAAGAGTTAGATCAAAACTTTGGTTTTTTCAAAAACAGTATTTTGTCACCTTGTGTTATCCTATCAACGGATATTTTGTCACATTGTGTTATCCTATCAACGCATATTCTGTCACCTTGTGTTATCCTATCAACGGATATTCTGTTGATTTTAAAGGGTTTTGATTGAATCCCAATGAAAGGAAGTGAGGCTGAAAGAGAACATGATTTGAAATTTTTATTGTCGAAAATGTCAAATAAAACATTTATTTCAAGTCAAACCTTTTCATTATTCCTGAGAGCTTCTCATGAAATATCACACGAATTGAAACCACCCATTACTATTATTGAAGTCGTGAATCACAGGTTCTATACTGAAAATCCAACTTTTAAAATTAAAATTTTAATTCTCAATTATTGGACATTTTCGGAGAGCACACGAAGAGTTAAAGATAGAGCTCTTTAAAACATACTTTAGCACGGCGTCCTTTAAGATAGATGTTTTTAAAACACACTTTAGCACGGCGTTTTTTAAGAAAGATTATTTTAAAACACACTTTAGCACGACGTCCTTTAAGATAGATTATTTTAAAACACATTTTAGCACGGCGTTCTTTAAGAAAGATTATTTTAAAACACACTTTAGCGTCCTTGAAAAAAGATTATTTTAAAACATACTATAGCACGGCGTCCTTTAAGATAGATTATTTTAAAGCAGACTTTAGGTCGATATCCTTGAAGATAGTTTACTTTATAACAAACTTTAGCACAACGTCCTTTAAGATAGGGTTCTTTATAGCACACTTTAGCACGATGTCCTTTAAGATAGATTATTTTAAAACACACTTTAGCACGGCGTTTTTTAAGATAGATTATTTTAAAACACGCTTTAGCATGGCGTTCTTTAAGATAGATTACTTTAAAACAAATTTTACACGACGTCCTTTAAGATGAATTATTTAAAACAAACTTTAACACAATGTCCTTTAAGATAGATTACTTTATAACAAACTTTATCACGATGTCCTTTATGATAGATCACAGTAAAACAAACTTTAGCACGGTGTCCTTTAAGATGCTGTTTAAAAGCTGGATCTAAATAAAAATTGCTACCGAAAGTCGTCTTCTTTATATTGAAATAATCGCCTACCACCGTGGATTACCTTAAAACAATCTTTACCGCGATGTCCTTTAAGTTTTAATTTTAATTAATTGATTAACTTGTATTCCTTGTTGCTCATGTACTCTAACCACTCCTTGATACACTCCTACCTAGTTCCTTCTAACTACTCAATAAAGGTCCCCTACCCCCACCACCACCACCACCAACCCACCTTCCCATTGGATTTTGTCACACAGTCATGATAAAATGACACCTTCAAAAAGTGGAATAAAAAAACATTTAATTTTTGATTGTTTGTATGATTTAAAATTGTGAATTGCGATCGTTTCTTATCATAAAAACTATTAAATCTATTTATATTAGTAAAACATGTAAAACATGACACTAAAAGGGCATTTTAATGCATATTCTAAAAAATAAAGATATCTATATTTAATATGTTTAAGATTTTAATGTTTTTGAAAAAATGTTTGTTAAATTGAAAAGCTTAGAGAAAGAAAAGCGTTCTTTCCTCCCCCAGAACATCTTACTTCATTTCATTTAATTTCTCAAAAATTCCAAAATGTAATTTTTATGATTCAGATTAAATCCATTAAAAATAATGCTATTAGTGATTGCTTGTAAATATTATTTTTAAATATTGTCGCTTCATCCCCCCCCCCTCCCCCCATTTTTCTACATATCCTTGGTACTAATAAACCACACAATATTCAAATAAAATAAAAAATATTTGTTAATTTTAGAATCAGAATTCACCTTAACCTTTACTCTCACATTTCAACATAAAATATAAATTAGAGTTCAAACTAAATATTTCTCAAGATCTTGCAAAATTTAAATTTCTCTTTATTACAAATATTTGCGGTTCATGTGAGGAGTGTGATACCCCCCCCCCCCATGGTGGTATGAAGGGAAAGAAGGAGGGGGGGGGGACGAGGGTGTCGCCTGCCAAACTTGTGGTTTGGAAGGTTTTTATCACATATATTTATCCAAAACTTGAAACTCTGTGATCAAATTATAATTCAATGCAGATAAATTTATGATAAATCTATTGATAATAAACAATGACAAGGTGAGAATAATATGACAAAACCTCAATCATACTTTTAAAATGTAAATATTTATATTTTAAATGATAATTATAAATGTGTAACCAAATACATAAGTGCTTAAAACTAAGATTCTTGATAAACAACGATGCATTTTGGCCATTGTTTTCAACCTAGTTTTGACAAAATATCTTTTTCATTTCTGACTTATAACTTGAAATCGAAATATTTTACGAAGATCTTCAACTAAAAACTTTAAATAAAACGGGTGCTGTTTATTTATTTTATTGATTGAAACAAATTAAACATTTTCTTGGTTTTTGTTGTAATGTAACGGTTCAACATTGGTAGAATTTGATAACTTCCTTGCCACTTGCGGGCTTGAAAATTTATACATTTCTAAGTGTATAAATTTATGATTTTATAAATTCAGTCACTCATAAATTCATAAATTCATAACCTTAAAAATCCATTACCTTAAACTTATAAACTTAAAAATTCTTAAAGGAATTGAGTTTTTGCCACAAACTTAAATTTTCTAATTCCTATAAATTCTGTTGGACCAAATAATCTAAGTTTAAAATCTCAAAGGTTAACACAAAAGGTTGTAACGATATAGAAATTAGAAATTTGAGTTTGAGGCAAAAACTTACAAAAACAATAATGAATGAAGTTATATTATAATTTTATAAATTCATGTAAATTCATAAATTCATAAATTCGTAAATTCGTAAATTCATAAATTCAAAAATTCATAAATTCATAAAAATTCATAAATTCATAATAAAACTTTATTCAATCCAGGTGCCTCGGCGTATTCCCGAATGTCGTCGTTGGAAGAGAACCAGGTTGTTGTTATCTCTGGAGAGAGCGGTGCAGGGAAAACTGAGAGTACCAAACTTATAATGCAGGTACAGAAACATATTCATTAACACACACCTTCGATTGTATTTTAAATTAGAAATTCCAATAAAAATAAACTCAGCTTTCATTTTTAATCCCAAACAGGTCTGATTGAGATGTCTTGGCCGGCTTAATTCTATAGACAACTCGCTAGGTGTTTAAAGTTTTCATCATCTCTTTTTTAGGCCTCTCAAATGAAAACTTATGCTTGAAGTATTCGCTAATGGAGAAAGCAGTGTAGGCCAAAATTTTAATACATTCCCCCTTTTGTAAATATTTATGTTCTGGTTCTAATAATTCTAATAATGGCCGACTGTAACAAATTTTAGTCTTTTATTAACATTTTAAAACATTTTTAGTATCTGGCAGCTGTAAATAAGTCCTCATCTAATCTAATAACAGAACAGATTCTAGAAGCTTCTCCACTTCTAGAGAGCTTCGGGAATGCTAAAACTGTCAGGTAAGCAGCTGTAGCCTGTAAATGCGATAAAAAAACTAGTATAAATTGTTAAACTTCAAATATTGCTCTGTATTCTGGAAGAATTGTAAAAGGAAAGCTAAAAAGAGTATCATGTCAATGGTAATAATCTTTTCTTAATTTCAGTTAAAGGGACTTAAAGGGACTGTTGTTGATATTTCTTGTTTTAAATTTATTTTGTTTTCTTTTTAATTTAAGCGAAGAAAAAAGTTCATTAAGTTTTTTTCATGATTTATCTTTATCTAAAAATTAGGCTTCATACTTTTATTTATAAATTTATTTTTCTAGAAATGATAACAGTTCAAGGTTTGGAAAATATCAAGAAGTTTTCTTTAAAGATGGAGTTATCACAGGTATGGAAAAGGCAATTAAAAAGTAGATTTAGCAAAATATTCTTTAAATCATTTTAATCTTATTCAGGAGCAAAAATCAATGAGTATTTGTTGGAGAAATCTCGAATTGTCACGCATGCGCCGGAAGAGCGGAATTACCACGTGTTTTATGAACTTTTGGCGGGATTAACCGAAGACCAGAAGCAAAAATACGGGCTCATGTCAGCTGAGAAATACTTCTATTTAAACCAGGTAAAAAAGATGATTTTAAAAACTCATTTATTTTTATTTATATTGTTTATCTAAATTTATTATTCAGGGAGGTAGCTGTACCATTGATGGTAAATTGGATCATGAAGATTTCCAAAACCTGATGTCAGCAATGCAGGTGATATAAAAATAATTTTAAAACACAAACACTTTTTGATCAAATCTTATATCGAGCGAGATATTTGTTATGTATCAGTATACTTTAGTGAAAGTTTACGACATAATTTTTTTTTTCATTTTAATAATGTGACAATGTAAGATCTATTTTGAAGTTTAAAAATTGGAATTTTTCTTTTTTCCAGGTGCTCGGGTTTACTAGCGAGGAGCAGGATGTTATCTTTAAGATTATTTCATCAATTCTTCATCTGGGAAATGTTTATTTCATCAGGTAAACCATGCATAAACAATATTTGTGTGTACATGCAGATCCCAGTTGAAAGAGCAGAAATCGAATTTGTAAAACAAATTTATATCAGTACTTTACTGTGTTACTTTACTTGTTGGAAAACTTTTTTTTGACTAAATATTTTTTATGAAGTGGAATTCATGAAAATTGAACCCTTTTTAAATGTTTAGAAAGCAACTGAAGCATGGTGGTGAAGGTGTAGAGGTTGGGTCTGATGTAGAGATCAAGTGGGCAGCTCATCTACTTAACCTCAACATGAACGGGATTATTGCTGCCCTCACTTTGAAAACCTCCGAGATAAAAGGAGAAAACGTGAATATTCCGCTCAATATAGATCAGGCTCTAGGTAGGTCCTATACTTTATAAATACAGGGGTCGAAACTTTTAAAAGACTTTCTTTGAGATATATCACAAGTCCACAAGTAAAAAACAACTTTATAGTTCTAACCATGAATTGTTCACTTTGCATTTTAATGCATGCTAATATAAAATGAGAATTAATAAAATGTCCAATTAAAAATCCTTAACATTTTGAATTCTAAATTTCTGATATAATTTTAAGTATTAATGAATCTAAGGAATTAGGTCTTGTCACAAACTAAAATTTTCTTTTACCAATATCTTTGCCACCTGAAAGTATAAATCTTAGAGATTTAAAACTTAGAATATTTAATCTAACATAATTGAGAATTATCCAAGGTCTACGCCGTTGTGTTTCAATGAAAAAGGGTTAAATAAATCAGATTTTGTAGTAAAGACTCATTTTTTCAGAATCTTTGGAACCGGATGGCTAAGTTTGAAATATCAAAATTAACGGCATCAAATATTGTTGATATTTGGATTTGATTTGATTTTTCTTTAAATGTCTTTGTTAGAAGAAAGGTTTAGATTTTTTAAAATTAATCAAATTTGATTTGTTTAGATGCTCGTGACGCGATATCTAAAGCCCTGTACTCCTCCTTGTTTACCTGGTTGGTCTCCAGGCTCAATAAGATCATCTCCGGAAAGAGCTCCAGGAGGTCCCTCAAGAACACCATCTCAATCCTTGACATTTTCGGGTTCGAGGATTTCCGTGAGAACAGTTTTGAACAGCTGTGCATCAACTACGCGAATGAGAGTCTCCACTATTTCTTCAATAAACATATCTTTAAGATTGAACAGGTACCACATTGTTTTAGTGATAAAGGGACTGTAAGCGTAATTTCAAGTAACCCTCCATGATGGCAATGCTCTATTCACAATGGTACCCATGAGTGATTTGCACATATTTACTGCAGGAAAACATTTAGAAATGATCAGAACGAAACACTTTAAACCTAGAAAAACGTCGATATTATTGATCAGATAAAGGATTTTAGGTAACCATTGTTAATCGCGCATTGCCACCTTTGATTTGAGGTTCATTTTAAATAACACTTACAGTCCCTTTAATATGACACTTTTCTCCAACTATTGTTTTCTAATCTGTGTATCTTTAAACCTTTGATATATTTCTAAATTTCTAAATTTTTGTTTATTGATTAACATTATCAAATTAATGTTAATTCTGTATTAAGGCTGAGTATAGTAAGGAGAAGATAGAATGGACTCCTATTTCATACATTGATAATCAGGTTTGTTATTTTATTATTAGTATTTCATTTCTTAAGTAATGTTTTGATCATTATGCATTTAGATTAAATATTAATAGCAAATCATGGATGAAGCTTTAGATGTGAACGATAAATTTAATTATTTCAAAAATAACGTATTTTAAACAATAACTCCAAAATTTTGGCAAAATGAAGCCATTATAAAATTTTGTGGAGTTATGCCCACAATCAACAATAATTTTTTTCAGCTTTTCAATTTTATCAGTAGAAACCTTTTATTACTGAATGATAAACAAAAAACTTGTTAGAATTGTAGATTTTTAAATTATTTTATATTTTAGGCGATAATTCATATGTTGAATAAGAAACCTGTTGGAATTTTTCATCTACTGGATGATGAATCTAATTTTCCTAAGGTAAGCATTCAAGCATTTAAGCAATCAAGCATTTAAAGCATTCAGCATTCAAAATGTGAGGCAGTTGGAAAAAATGATTTTTCAATCATGATACTTTACTCTTTACTTAACAAGCTTAAAAAAAATTTTCAAACAAAAGAAATGATTAAAAAAATATGATAATAATAATAAATTTTGAATGATTATATCCTTTTAGGCTTCAGATCTATCTTTCCTGGAGAAATGTCACTATAACCATGCTTTGGACGAACTGTATTCAAGGAATCAGCTTTATACATTAAAAAATTAAGCAAATGTCTCCAAATCTACTCATAATGCTGTGCAAATGTTGATTTTTATTTGATTTTCATGGAAAACAACCTTGTTTTATTTATTAACTTTTGAAAAACGTCTATTTCAATTTATAAAATGCAAAAATTAAAAGAAAAAAGAAGATTACAATAATTCCATTGTTTTCTGGAGACCACTGTATTGTATGACGCCTGATTGTTGCGTATAGACCTAGAATGAACTCCCTTGAGTTTGGAATTAAGCACTACGCCGGTCAGGTCTGGTACTCTGTAGACGGGTTCCTAGATAAGAACAGGGATACACTCAGGTATAATGATAATAATAATATTCATGATAATAATATTAATATTCCTTACTCAAGCAAAATCATTCTGTATCTTTTTAAAATCAAATTGATTTTAAGATAATGATGATGATGATGATATAAACAATAGAAATAGTTTTAGGAATTATAATGATATTAAAAATATTAACTATAATAATAATTATGAAAGTGATGATGAGAGAGGTTATGATAATAATGATATTGTCAATAAGAATAATAGTGAAAAATGCAATAATAATAAGAAAAAAGTAGATATTATCAGAAAAAAAACTTTTCCCAAAACAAAAAAAAACAATAGTTTCATCTGACAAACAAGTTCTCTCTGATAACACTTTTTTTAAAGACATTGTTAGTGACTTTACCTTTTTTTATAAAAACCCAATTGTGTTTTAATTGATAAAAATCACTAATATCATAATGATGATGGATACTAATTTGAACAAATTGCATTAATGTATGCATTTACAAATTTGAAAAGCTTAAGACAGTGATTGAAAAATAATTTGATAATTTGATGCTTTTATGAAAGTGTAAATGTGCCATTATTTCTATTGTTTACAACCCCAATATTTACTAGATATGATGTGATGGGGTTATTGATCAGCTCCAGGGAGAAGATGATCAGCAAGATGTTCCAGGATCTCAGGAACTTCCATGAGTCCAGCAAGACACTGAACAAACCGAACGGACAGTTTGTTACGATGAAACCTAGAACAGCCACGGTAGCTGCTAGGTTTCATGATTCTCTACATACCCTCCTAGGTTGGTAGCATTTTAAAGGGACTGTTCACTTAAATAAAAGGATTCTACTTTTTTAGAGTGAAATCCGATTCACACGGTACCCATTACTCAAATGTCTGATCTAGAATGTCAGAGAAAGCTTTGTTTTTAAGATTTTAAATTTTGTATCGTGGACGCTTTGAAACATTTACTCGTGGAATTGCATCAAATACATAGAAGAAAAATTTTCAAATGTTTAAACTCTCTGTTTTTTCAGGGACCATGGCAGTAGCAAACCCATTCTTTGTTCGATGCATTAAGCCGAACAATGACAAATGTCCAATGAAGTTTGACATGCCTGTGGTCCTGGAGCAGCTGAGGTATACAGGCATGCTTGAAACTATTAAGATGCGAAAGCTGGGTTACCCTGTCCGTAAGAAGTACTCTGCATTCGCCGCCCGGTATCGATGCTTAGTGGCCGGTCGGTTGCCACGTGGTGCGCCGACGAAGGAGATCGGTAGATACATTCTAGACCAGGATCCGGTAGAGAGAGATAACTTCCAGCTGGGGAGCACCAAGATCTTCATGAGAGAGACCCTGGAGCAGAAGCTGGAGAAGAGAAGGTTAGATCTGTTCTCCATCATGGTAGTTAAGCTTCAGAGACATGCTCGAGGATATATTGCTCGGAAAAGGTTTAACACAATGCGTCGTAACGCACTGATTATTCAGAAAACGTACCGAGGCTGGAGGGTTAGAAAACAGTACACTAAGGTTAGATCTGGAATTGTGAAGCTCCAAGCTACCTACAAGATGAAGAAACAGAAGAGTCTATATGGTGAGATGTTGGTGCAAGCTGAAACGGAGAAGCGTGCTAAAGAACTCGCCATGGAGCGAGCAAAGAAGAACGAACTAGCAGGAGAGAGAAATCATCTACGAGCAGTGGCTGGTGTAAACCATCTAGAGATCCCTGCAGAACTTGCATTTGTGTTCAGTAAACTAGACAACTGGACGCCAGTCAACAGTGAGAAAAATCTTGCTAAGGTTTCAGGAAGAATTCCTAAGATAAAATCCAACCATACCCTTCCCAACGATCTGGACTACTATGTCTTCTCTAAGGTTGCCAATGTGTACTTCAAGTCTCATCTCTGGCAGATGAGAAAGGAGCCCATCAAGACTCCATTCCTGTCTAAATCAAAGGAAAGTGACTACCAGGAGTCCCTTGCAATCTTTAAACTCATTCTTAGATTCATGAACGATTCTACTCTGAATGGTCAGAGAGAGAAGATTCTAGGAGACTATATCATCAACAAAGGAATACGGAATGAGAAACTCAGAGATGAGATATTCTGTCAACTTGCGAACCAGACCTGGAAGAATGACAATGAGGCGAATGCAGAGAGGGGTTGGTTACTTATGGCCAACTGCTTATCTGCCTTCTCCCCCTCAAGAACTCTGTACAAGTATCTTCTCAAGTATGTCTCTGACCATGCCTATAATGGTTTCAAGTATACCTGTCAGAACAAGATGCTAAAATCTGCCAAGCTTGATCATCATACAGCTAGATGCTTCCCTCCAACTGTACTAGAGTGGAGGGCCAATAAGAAGAGAGTTAACATGGCAATGGAGGTGGCTTGTCATGATGGAGAATCTAATCATGTTCCAATAGAGTCTATGAGTACAGCTCACAACTTCGCTGCTGCTGTTCTGAAAGACCGCGGTGTGCCTGAGTGCTATGGTTGGACTGTATCTATGGAGGATGGTGAGGAACTTGTTGAACTCAACGGAGATGACTTTGTTCTGGATGTTATTGGAGAGCTAGAGTTACCTCCGGCATTCCCGGGAATCAATAATCCATTCCTGGTCTCTCATGATAGAAGCAGAGGTCAAGTCCCGCTTACAATTGATACCAATGGACGTCAGTACAGGCATTCCTCCAGTCCAAGGGGACAGAAACCTCCTCGGCACCAGAGATCTAAATCCCAAGACCGTTTGCTGGCCATGCCGCAGGACAGCAAAGATTTTGGTCTGTCTAGCTCTGCGCTCAATGAACGCTACTTCAGTGATGCCAAGTCTACCCGGAGCAAATCTTTGGACAATTTGCTCCCAGCAGAAAAAAACTTTTTCGGGTTGAGTGAGAGCAAACTGAATCAGAGATACTTGTCTCAGGTACAGTGGAACTCATAAAACTGCGGAATAGGAAGACGACATTTATAAAATTTTCTGTTTCTGTAATGTTATTTTTAAGAAAATGGTTTTACCAGTGGCTTGAAAATCAACGTATGAAATGAAATGGGCTGAAAATACTTAACAATTGCTGTATTCCATTTTCATTGGTTATTTAAATTCTATCAATTGTCTTTCTACTCCATAGGTTAATGAGTACAACATTTTTACTATTTATTTAATCTTAAACGTTTTTAATGTGGGTCTTGTTTTTTAGGGACCCCAGTTTTTCTCCCGCGAGGACGAAGAAAGTATCCACCTAGAGAGTATATCTCAGAGAGGTGGCAAGGTTGAAAACTGGGATGATATCGGACTGTCCAACAACCCACTAAATGATAGGTAAGAATTTTGTTCTTCGTTATTGTTATTTTTACTTTATTCGTTTTCTTCTAGATATTTCAGCCAGCCTGAACTAAGTAATAGACCTAGAAGCCGAGGAAATAGTGCGGATATTGAGTCTGCTAAACTACCAAGGTATTGAAACTATATTTATTACATGGTTCATGTTCACAGCAAAGTTTTGTTTGGAGACACTGTGCAGATAATAAATCGTTAATGACGTTTCAATTTTTAGAAGGTCTAGCACACGCGAGGAGAAACTTGAGATAGATCTAGAACAGTTTGAATATCCCAGGTTTAAATTCTACTAATAAAATGATAATTCTCCTAATATCCAAATTTCTAATCGTTATATATATTTAAAAATATGTTGTAGATTATTGTTATTTCACACTATGAATTTTTATAGATCAACGGAACTGAGTTTTTGCAACCTGCTCAAACTTGTTAGCCCTGCATACTTGCAACCTGATAGTGTAAACCTTTGCTGTTTCAAACTGAGTCTTTCTAACCAAATATATAGTTAGAAAAAGCTAATGTTTACACCATCAGGTTGCAAAGATATATTGCACTGAAAATTAAAATATGAGGCGAATGTTTTGTTACTAAATAATTGCACAAAAAAGTTAATATTTCTAATATTAAAAAATATCAGGGAAAGAAGTGAGATTCGTCGTGTTGGTAATCCCCGCTTCCTCAAGGCCAATAATGCGCACAGGCGTCGGGATGGTGTTCGGTCATCTGCCATGTCCGACACCTCCGAGACCCCATCTCTGGCCTCACACGTTCGTCGTGTTCGTGTCCCTAGCCAGGCATCAGACGTGGATCAGTTCCTTGACGACCTCTTCATGCCCGTTCTGGACGGAAACATTGACGATGGATTATCTGATGCAAGGTCTCTTGCAGCCTCGATGCGCGGAGGAGGTTCGGATGAGAATGAATCTGTCTCTGAGAAACAGGCATCCTCTATCCTAGAATTTAGCAGGGTTGGATCTATCCGAAGAAAATCAGTTCTCAACCAAGTAAATATTTTTTTAAAGAAACTTTGGTCATTTATTAATTCATTTAAAAAGTGACATGGCCGATTCACAATGTTACATTACTACCCTTTGTTAAGTAAAGTGAAGCAAGATATCTTGAAAAAGGATATATCTTTAAATTTAATTTGCTTTTCTACTAAATAAACCAAAAAGTTATCAATAAACCCTTAATTGAAAATTATCAATTTTCAGATAAAAATTCTAGATATTTTTCAATTATTTTGCTATGACAAACTTTACATCAGATATTTTCTCTTTTTTCTTGAAGTTTACAGACAAAGCCAATAAGCTTTAATTTTACTTTAAACTCTCCTAAAAATATTAAATGTGCTGATTCTAATAATATTTAAGGATTCTGGAGAAGACGACATTTATTCTCCTCATCCCGTAACCCTAGTTTCAAGGATAATGGGAGGAGGAAGTCCTTCTCCCGCCGAGCAGGCCGCCAAGCCTAGTGATTTTACACCGATGACAAGCTCAGCAATGGGATTCCATCCTATTCCTGGTAAGATATTCTTTAAAGTTTGTTTGTATTGGCCCCCATTTTCCAAATTTTTTAGTTTAATGTTTTTTAAAGAAAAAGAATGGTAAAGTAAGTTTATTTGATTTTTTTGGGTTTTTTAGCTCTTTCAAATTTAAAATCTATATTTTAGAAGTAAATATAAGCGAAGTTTAAGATGAAATATTAACATTTTGTTTCTTTTTTATCCATTTCAATTTTTTTCAATAAATTCATTTAATGGAGACATAAATGTTACATACAAAGCAAAGAATGCAGTGTCTAGGTGTGAAATTTAAACGTAACATAGAACAAGAAATATACTTCCTGTCTTCAGTGCGTATTTTCTCCACCCGGGAGACTTAAACGTATTCTAGGCATGGTATTTTTAAACCCTAGACACTACAACTAACATAAAACAACAAATATATTCCATGCATTCTAGGCATGATATTTTTCAACCCTGGCGACTTAAACGTAACATAGAACAACAAATATGCTTTCTGATTTTCAGGCGTAATATCTCCTCAACCAGACTTGAATGTAACATAGAATAACAAATACATTGTTTGTATTATAGGCATGGTATCTTTTAACCCTGGAAACTTAAACGTAACATAGAACAACAAATATATATACCTCCTGTTTTCTAGGCGTAATATCTCCCCATCCTGGGATGATATCTCCTCCTCCGATGATAATGCCGACTCCGATCAGTTCCTCCGGATTCTTTTCTCTGGGTTCAAATCTACCAGGAGTACCTCAGGGGCTAACATCCCCTCTCCTTATGCAGGTGAACCTGTGAAAACAGAAATGGATTTAAAAATATTTCATTAAGTAGAACATACGTATTGCCTAAATTGAATTCTCGAAAACATGAACATATTTTATAGTTCCATGAAATGTTTCGTCTGTGAAATGCCCTTTCCATGCAACGTCCTATCTATGAAATGTCCTATCTATGACATGTCCTATCTATGAAATGTCTTATCTATGAATTGTCCTATCTATGAAATGTCCTATCTATGAAATGTCCTTTCTATGAAATGTCCATTTATATAACGTCTTTCTATATTATTTCCCACTATCCCCCGCCCACCTATCTATATTAATATAATGAAGGACAAAAGTAGAACATTTACTATTTAGGCAAAACTCGAAAAAGGATAAACATTTCTCTTAGTTTTATTATTGTCGATAAATGTTGATTGGTCTAGGCCCAGGACCCCTCCAACCAACAGCCGCCTGCAATGGCGTTCACCTATGTACCTGTCCCTGTTTACTCACTTGGGGGTATGCAAATCACAGGTAAAATTCTGATTTTATAATCCCAATATCTTTGCAATTGTTTTATTAAATAATCGTAGTTTCAAATGTTTACACCATTAGGTTGTAAAGATTCAAATCGTTTAGTTTGTGACAAAGACTCAATTCCTTTCCGTTTAAAAGGTTTAACACATGTAATCAGAAAAATATTTTATAATTTATTATGAAGCTTAATACATAAAAGCATAGTTGATTTTAAAAATAGTGTATTAATAAATATTGAAATATTCAGGGATGCCGGGAATGCCCGGAATGCCCGGAATGCCAGGCATGCCAGGAATGCAGGGTATGAGTGGATTCCCGAGCTTTTCAAGTTTGGGAGCAAATCCTCTTGGAGCAACTCAGGGGGCAACATCTCCCAGAGCAGACCAGCAACAACAACAACAACCAGCAGGGACCTCAACACCCTTGTCCCCTGGGGTAAATGCAAGGTAACTCGCATTCTTTATACATTTTTCAGATTTAAGAAATTAATCTAAATTAAACCATTTTTTAGTGTTGATTCCCAGCTGGCATATCAAACCAGTTTTCTGCAGAATGCTGTTGCTCAGAATATGCAGATTCAACAACAGCTGCTTGTACAGAATCAGGTAGAGTACACATATATATATATAGATTTTGCAAAAGTTGCTGTAAGAATATACATATACATATAAGATACAGAAATTTTCTGTTTGAATCATCTTATTTTTTTGCAGACAATCTTCTTGTTTAAGCTAAATATCTATTATGTACAATACTATATATTATGTTCACTTTTTGTACCTCCTTTTTCAAGTTTAAGTTTTATAAAACCATTTTTCATTTAAGGCTCTGACTCAGCTATTGCAGCAAACAAGTAACATGACTCTGATCAGCAGTGCATCTCCAGGTAAATTGGACTTTTAGATAAATCAGTTCTTTAAATGGACTTAAAGCCAAGAAAGGAATTAGATACTTGCAGGAAATTAAGAACTTATTTCTTTGCAAACTAGTATCGTAGTACCTTGGATATTTCAAACGATGGATTTTGTTAGTTTAACAAGTCAAAGATTGATATATCACAGGTTTGCATTATGAAGTTGCAAAGATATAAGGATTTAAAAGTTTTCAGTTCTTTTATTTATTCATTTGTTGCTTAAAACCCGTTTTCTGGATGCAACATTTTAAAAAATCTAAAATCAAATAAAAAAATATTCTAGATCCCAAATATTCAGGAGGCTCAGGAGCACCCCAGAAAACATCAACTCCAGTTAAACCAGCTCCAGTTTATTTTGGAATGGAACAGCAGTCATTTGAGATGCAGTTGGAGCAACACAGGAGAGCATCAGAGATAGTTAGGTAGGGTTAACAATTATATTTGAGATACTAGAGATAGTAAAGTAGGGATAGTAATTCTATTGAGATGTACTTGAAATCTGTAACCGTGTTTTAAGTTTCTCTAGTTCTAGTGGACAGACTGGAGTAGATCTGAAACCCCAATCTAAAACTTCTCTAATCCTAGTTCTAGTGGACAGACTGGAGTAGAATTAGATCTGTAATCCCGGCTTAAAACTACTCTATTCCTAGGTCTAGCGGACAAACTGGAGTAGATCTGAAACCCTAGTTTAAAGCTTTAATTTTTAGTTCTAGTGGACAGGCTGAAGTAGATCTGAAACCCCGGTCTAAAACTTCTCTATTTCTAGTTCTAGTGGACAGACTGGAGTAGAATTAGATCTGTAATCCCGGAGTAAAACTACCCTATTCCTGGGTCTAGCGGACAAACTGGAGTAGATCTGAAACCCTGGTTTAAAGCTTTAATTTTTAGTTCTAGTGGACAGGCTGGAGTAGATCTGAAACCCCGGTCTAAAACTTCTCTATTTCTAGTTCTAGCGGACAGACTGGAGTAAATCTAAAACTCCGATCTTAAACTTCTATTTCTGGTTCTAGCGGACAGTCTGAAGTAGATCTGAAACCCTGGTCTAAAACTTCTCTATTTCTAGTTCTAGCGGACAGGCTGGAGTAGATCTGAAACCTCGGTCTAAAACTGCTCCGAATACCCCGAAAACCTCGACAAACATTCCTCCTCAAGCTCCACCTTTACCTGGGGGTCCAATGGATGCGTATTCAAGGTAAAATTTAAATCAGGAATTTTTCCGTTCTTTCTTCATTATTATTTTTTATGAATTTTCGCTCAGCTCATCTAACTTTAAAATAATTCAATAATTTTGTCAAAACAAAATGTCTAAAGGGACAATCTTTTCAACCTGATTCTGGAAAACTTTGATATATTAAACGTTGATAAATTTATGAATGTAGCAGTATGTTAAAGTTCCTTTTCGTGCAAAAATAATAATATCAGAAAAGGATCCTCGCAATTTTTATATGATCCAGGGCCCAATTTTTAAAAATCCCGCCAATTCTGATTTGATGTGATCCAGGGCCCGAACTGTTCGAATTGGAAAATGGCGCTGGCCGCCTCCACAGGAAGATCTGGATGCAACTGCAGAAGGATTCTTCCAATTTAAGATGAGAAAAATGAGACAAAAGGTATATTAACAATAAACAATACATTTTTATTTGCAAAAAAATACATTTATTTACAATGAAGAAAGGAAAAAAAATAACGTACAAAGAAATTAAGGACAGGAGATAAATATATATAATTACGAGAGTGAGGACTTTAGGAGTTTAGGAATGAATGACAGGAGATAAATATATGTATATTAGGAGAGTGAGAACCAGGAGTTTAGGAATGAAAGACAGGAGATAAATATATGTATACTAGAAATTCAAGGCGCTTCGCGCCCTTCTTTCTAGCCTTAGAGGGCGCTTCGCGCCCATCTTCTAAATTAATTGTAAACATGTTCTCTTTGTGTACATCGTAAAACTAAAACAAAAATAATTCGCGGATTTTCACAAAAAATTTCGCGGATTTTCAAAATTTAAAAATTTAATGACGATCGAATTTTGATGGAGACAAATATTTAAAATTTTGATGATTCATAAACCTTCCCTGGGGTCCCTAGATGTCCCACAAAAAAATTGGGCCTGATCGGTTCAGCCGTTTTGACGTTTATTGGATACAAACAGACAGACAGACACCCAGACAGACAAGCCAAATTTATATATAGATTTAGGAGAGTTAGAACCAGGAGTTAAGGAATGAAGGACAGGAGATAAATATATATACGTATATTTAGGAGAAGTGAGGACCAGAAATTTAGGAATGAAAGACAGGAGATGAATATATGTATATTTAGGAGAGTGAGAACCAGGAGTTCAGGAATGAAGGACAGGAGATAAATATATATATATATATTTAGGAGAGTGAGGACCAGGAGTTTAGGAATGAAGGACAGGAGATAAATATATATATATTTAGGAGAGTGAGAACCAGGAGTTTAGGAATGAAGGACAGGAAATGACAGAAGAGATGCAGCGTCTAGAATGGGTAGAATTTAACGAGGAACTAAAAAGGTATTTTTTCTTTTTTTATATTTTTCTTTCATTGCTTGCTATTATTGTTTTGGTTGCTTTTTTTTTCATTGATTTGATTGATTTGGGTTAATTTAGTTTTCTGACTTTGATTTTATTCTGGTTTTTTTCTTCCATTTTTTACTTTTTTGCTTTTATTCTTATTGGTTGCTTTCATTGTTTTATTATTTTCTTATTCTATGCACTATGAATTCCGAAATAAACATGGGAATTCAGTGAAGAATTCGATATCGTCTTTGTTATGAACTAGCATTGTAATACCTAATTTCTAAAGCAATAATATCATAATGTCTGCTAGAGTGTATTTAATGAAAACGGTAAATGGCTGTAAAGATGGGTCTTTAATGTCTCTGCAAAATAAACAGTGAAGACTGCCACGTTTACTCTGTTTGTATACTGTAGTTTTCTTATTTTTTTAAGTACAACCAAATGCAATCAAAACAGATACAACCAAATTGTAAACATAGCATAAGAAAATTTTGCGGATTACATCTGATTCTGAAAGATAAAATAGAAGAAAACTATTAAAATCAAAAATTTTAGTTTACTACTCATGGTTACCTATACAGGCTACAATGGAATAAGGATGAGAATTCAGAGACAGTTTTGTCTCTGCAGTATTATTTTCTTGATCAATGGTTTCATAAAGCTTTAAGCTTTCTGCTTTTTTGCAAAACGATTGAGCTCGCTTTATAGAACTATAAATTAAAGCCTGGAAAATATTTAAAAATTCATATCGTCCGAGTCACAGTTGTGGGTTCTCATTAAAGGCTCATATTTGGTTCTTCTCTATCTAAAGATATCAATTGATTTTGTTCTTGTAGAACTCAAAACCAGGGTCTACCTGACCAACAAAATGAAGATGGACAAGGAAAAGGTAAGAATATTATATCTATATATAAATTTAGCTTGTCTGTCTATTTGTCTGTTTGTCTGTTTGTTTGTATCCAATACACGTCAAAACGGCTGAACCGATCAGGCCCAAATTTTGTGTGGGACCTCACGTGGCCCCAGGGAAGGTTTATGAATGATCAAAATTAAAAAAAAATTGTGCTGAACAGATTTTTTTGTTGTAAAAATATGAGGTTTTTATTGCAAATTTGGGACAAAAGCTTTTACAGAAATGTTCGTATGCCATCGTTTCTTTTAGGTAAAAAAATGATTTTAATGATTTAGTCTAAGTTCAATGATAATTTAAATAATACCAACAGGGTTTCAATGCAAACTGCTGAAAAAAGGAAACAAATTTTAGTTCGTCGTTTCAATTGTAAGATTTTTTAACAGTTTTTTAATAAATAGTTTTATGAGAATTTAAATATTACAGACACCAAGGTTCTCATTTTAAATAGTATAAACCAAATTTCTTCAAGTCGGAAATAGTATTTTTAAAGATTTTATTTTCTGTAGGATCTGTTGGAAAGCTGAAGCTAAGCAACATGATGAAAGAGAAGCTTGAGGCAGCCATGGGGTCCAGGAAGTCCAGTATGAGATCCAATAAGTCCAGGTCGGACCTGGACCTATCTCCCGAAGGGTTGGACCAACCGGACGAGGGTGTCAAAAAACTAAATGAAAACAGGAAACTTATTCTGGAACAGAAACTTGGAGGAGGGAAACTTAAAAAGTGGGAGAATATTGATCAGGTAATTATCATCCCAATTGTAAAAATAAATTTAATAAGAATACAGACGTCCCATTTTTGAGCTGAAAGTTTCTTTTATATTTATTATAATAATTTTTCTTTTACAGGGATTGCACCGCGCTTCCGAGGAGCCTCCGAGCCGTAAATCTTCTTTTGAAAAGAGGGCGGGGATACCTATCCCGCCCCCACCCCCTGTAGCCCCCTCACTTTCCCGTCCTCTTCATGTTGATACTGGGAACAGAGGTTCCGCCTCTCCTATGTCTAGCTTCTACTCACCAGGTCAGTTAACCCATTTAGGCTTTACTGTAGTCAAATCAAAGGAATTGAGTCTTTGCCACAAACTCTGATTTTCTAATCCCTATATCTTTTGAACCCAATGTCGCATACGTTTGATATTTCAAACTATGAATTCTGTTAAATAAAATATCAAAGGTTTATACCATCAAGTTTCTTAGATATAGGTTTTAGATAACTTGAGTTTGTGGCAAAAACTCAATTCCTTTATCCATACTTTGCAGGGATGGCTTAAGGCTTCTAAATGAGGGATTGAGTTTCAAGTCATGCGCAAAATCGGGGTTTTCAGCCTGATCTCTACCAACAAATTCTTGTTTTATTTTTATATTTAAAGTCAGTTTTCAGACATTGCGCGAATTTTTTTTGGAAAAATATTGGATTCTGTTCAATAAAGTTGTTACTGTGTACTGTGTACACTGCTGTACATACACTGTGAATTTACCGTAATATAGACTTTACTGAACAGTACTGTATGCGCTGCTGTAACACTGTGAATTTACCGTACATTATACTTTACTGTACATTACTGTGTAGGTTGTACATTCTACAGTTATTGTATGTCACTTTGTACACTGGACCTAATCAGATAGTAGTGGTATATATATATATAACTAATGTTTTGGTGGATCTATTCCAGTTATTGTTATATACAATTAATGTTTAGGGTCCTGTTATTTTTATTTATAAATAATGTTTAGGTGGATATACTTCTGTTATAGTTATAAACTAGCTGAATGGCCCGGCGTTGCCTGTGAAAAAAAATCTGATTTTTTTTTGAAAAAAAGTTATAAAAAATATTTTTAAAAATATTTCGATTTTTTAAGCCTATTACACCCCCCGGCCACCCATGAGAGACCAATCGGTCTAATTGTTTGGCGAACATATATATTTACGAATGTCTTGTTTTATTATTTAGATAAATAATGTTTATGTGGATACTCCTGTTATTGGTATATAGAATTAATGTTTATGGGGATCTACTTCTGTTATTGTTATTTATAAACAATTTTTTGCTGGATCTACTTCTGTTATTGTAATATATAAATAATTTTTAGGTGGATCTACTTCTGTTATTGTTATATATAAATAATGTTTAGGTGGATCTACTTCTGTTATTGTTATATATAAATAATGTTTAGATGGATCTACTTCTGTTATTGTAATATATAAATAATGTTTAGGTGGATCTACTTCTGTTATTGTAATATATAAATAATGTTTAGGTGGATCTATGGATCTACTTCTGTTATTGTAATATATAAATAATGTTTAGGTGGATCTACTTCTGTTATTGTAATATATAAATAATGTTTAGGTGGATCTAATCCTGTTATTGTTATATATATGATGTTTAGGTGGATCAACTCCTGTTATTCCAGATTCCAGGAAGCCCATCCCACCTCCACTCCCTCCAGGTAAAAAAAAATCAACTTAGAGACGGGTGTGAATGTCGTCTTTAATTGTATAAAGTAAACCAGAAAGCAGTGATATCATGACAGTTTTCGCTCTTTCTTTCAACTTTGAAGTGGTTAAAATGAAAATATTAATGGCGTATTTTAAGAGACGAATAAGCTTTAAAAAAACCTACATCTATAATTCTAGTAAGAACACGAACACGTAAATAATTTAGGGTTTCCAACGTAATAGATTATTCTCTTACGCGTAATTACGTGCAGTTACGCGTAATAATTTTCATTTCGTGTAATTTCGCAGGATTACACGTAATTGGGGAAATATCCATTTCGCGAAATTACGGCGTAATTTCGCGTAATTTCTACAACGTAATTTCGCGAAATTTCGTAATGATTATGCGTAATAATGAAAACTATAATTACGCGTAATTACGGCGTAGTTTCGCGTAATTTCTACGACGTAATTTCGCAAAATTTTGTAATAATACGCGTAAAAAGCGAAACTATAATTACGCGTAATTACGGCCTAATTTCGCGTAATTTAGTCCCGCTATAATTATTTCTGAGAATTAATATGTACTTTATTTATTACGGAATTGTTACGTAATACGTAATTTCGCGTAATTACGCCTTAATTACGCGAAACTAGACTTTCTTTTTTAAACGTAATATATGCGTAATTACGCGTAATGCTCCTGCGTAAGTGAAAGAAAGTGTTACGTTTCGTTACGCGTAATTACGCGTAACGAAATTATGACTGGAAACCCTAAAATAATTTCACTGATTTTAGTTGGAAACCCTAAAATAATTTCACTGATTTTAGTTGAAAAAAGATCAAAAACGTTTACAATATCAGAATTTCAGTCTTGGACGTTTGTGTTTTGTTACTGAATATTATTTCAATATTTTACTGTACGTTTAATTTAAATACTTAGAATAGGTTAACAAGGGGTTTACGTTTACTGTCAGCACAATTAAGGAGCAATTACAGCTGCAGCTAAATAAACAGTAAATAGCTTAGCTTCCCCATGTGCTGTGCCAGTACATGACAAAATATGTCCCTAAATTCTGCAGAATTGTTGGTCTCTGTTAATTCTTAATTTTCTTGATTAGCAGCCTGGTTTCCGTCTTCCTGTTTCAGTTATATTCGTCCCTAAATCAATGAATGGAACACGTTCATTAATCACCCAGTGTGTTATATGTACGTTTGTCTGTGAAGGGGTGTGTGTGTCTCTTTCATGGTTCCGGTTTTGAACCCGCTCCAGATGATTATTTTTATTAATCAATCATTTTCTTTCCATCTAAGAAAAATTTGGATTATTCAAAATTAAACTGGACTTATTTTTTTAGTGCATTTTTTATTAACGTATTTGCAACTTTTCCGTTTTCAGTATTTTTTTTTCATATTTTTAATTGACGTTTTAAATTTTAGAAAACTATTATGAATGGCGTACTTCATGTAAGTTTTATGAATTTAAAAATGGATAATTCATTTTCCTGTGAATAAACCAAGTCAGATTTATTTAAGTTTCAAAGTTTAATCAAATTTTCCAAAATAATCTTCTTAGATGGATTTTAAATAATTGGTCACTCGAGAAACCATCACAGAACTTGTTTACTAAAAACAGAACTTGTTTACTAAAAACAGAACTTGTTCAATAATTAGAGAAACTTTTAAAAACTCCAGGATCCCTTTTAACCCAACCTTTCCCTCCCAATCCAACCTATTCCTTCTGATCCAACCTTTTACTTCCAATCCAACATATTCCTTCTGATCCAACCTATTCCTTCCAACCCAACCTATCCCTCCCAACCCAACCTATCCCTCCCAATCCAACCTATTCCTTCTGATCCAATCTATTCCTTCCAATCCAGCATATTCCTTCCAATCCAGCATATTCCTTCCAATCCAACCTATTCCTTCCAATCCTACCTTTTTCTTCCAATCCTACCTATTCCTTCCAATCCTACCTTTTACTTCCAATCCAACCTATTCTTTCAAATCCAACATATTCCTTCTGATCCAACATATTCCTTCCAATCCAACCTATTCCTCCCAATCAAACCTATCCCTCCCAATCCAACCTATTCCTTCCAATCCAAACCTATTCTTTTCAATCCAACCTATCCCTCCCAATCAAACATATCCCTCCCAATCAAACTTATTCCTACCAATATCCAACCTATTTCTTCCAATCCATCCTATTCCTCCCAATCCAACTTATCCCTTCCAATACAACATATCCCTTCCAATTCGACATATACCTTCTAATATAGTCTATTCTTTCCAACCCAACCTATCTCTCCCAATCAAATCAATATGTTTGCTAGTCTTCAGCCAAATCTACCTCCCTAGTCCGTCCTATCCTTCCTATAGTTTGATGTATCTCTCCCAGTAATGAACAAATGATCCATGTCAAGTATAAATTTCAAAAACAGATTCTTTTTATAGAAAACAATCATTCATGATTGTAAATAATTGGCAAAATTATCTAAGAATTAGTGGAACATATTTAGCCCGGGGTGTTATCATAATTTCTTGAGTTTTGGTTGGATAGTTTTCATTCGGTAGTATATAAACACATCAGACACTGTACAGTCATATTTATTATATTTAATACAGGAAGTTCCAATAAATATGGGAAATATTAAACCATGCTATAAAGTGATAATTTTGACTGTAAGTGTATGGTGCCCATTGTTTTGTAAGATTTGAGCAAACGATGTTGTTATTTCAAATTAATGAATGGACTTAATCATTTCCTTGAATTTGAAGATTAAAAACGGTAATTTTATACTTTCATACAAAACCATGTTTACAAGGTTTTGCTGTCCAGAACTTTTTAAATGTCTATAATATTTACATCAAATAACAATTAAAATAACTTATAATTTGCTATCACGGAAACTATATACAAGGTTTTGATATTTCCCATGTATTTATATAAATGTTAAATGTCAAACAAATGTTGATTTGCTTTGAAGTTTACAATTACATAGTTTATACTACAATAATAGAAACAAGTGAATCTGGCAGGTGGGATTGGTTTGCATGCTATTTGTGTACTGTAGGTCTACCCGGAGATGTAGATATGTTCCGGGATAGAAGAGGATCTGTATCAACACAGCAGACGGAGAGAACGGAGAGGTTTGAACTTGAAGAGAGCTCAGAGTTCCTTAATCCTGTGGATAGATCAAACTTTGCTGATGATCTGGATTATCAGGTAATGACTTCAGCTAAACTGAGCTGCAAACTTTTGAAAAGTCGGAATTAGTTTGGCTCATTCTACCGGGAAATGTTAACCTATCTCTCATCGTGCAATGTCCTGACATGTTAGAATCCATGGAATAGGTTTCTTCCATTTAAATAATAGTAATAATATTCAATATCACTGCAAAGAAATGACAGAGCTGGGAACTTTTAAATGGACATAAGGAGTTTAACTAATTCAGGCTCTGGAGGATATTAAGACTAGGTTACACACCCCGACCTCTGGAACTCATTTCTCCTACAACCGTGTTCCCTGGAAGCTCAAGATTAGGAAGGAAGTTTTCTCTCCGGGAGAACAAATCTCCAGTTCTCAGGTTTATATAATCTATCTTTACTGTAATTATAATACAGTGTGACTCACTAAATATAATTATTCCTAAGTAGAAATGCATCTAGTCGTATTGAGATTAGACCAGTTATCATGTTATGTGAAACCAATCTAAACATATGATGCATTATTTAATTAAAGTGATTTTTTATTTAAATCAGAAACAGAAATATCAATTAAAACCTTTAATCAATAATGTTTAGGCAATACACTTGGTGTTCTGTCAAATAGTTTATGACGTGTACAGTCCCTCTAATCAATAATGTTTAGGCAATACACTTGGTGTTCTGTCAAATAGTTTATGACGTGTAAAGTCCCTTTAATCCATAATATTTAGGCAATACACTTGATGTTCTGTCAAATAGTTTATGACGTGTACAGTCCCTTTAATCCATAATGTTTAGGCAATACACTTGGTGTTCTATCAAATAGTTTAAGACGTGTATAGTCCCTTTAATCCATAATGTTTAGGCAATACACTTGGTGTTCTGTCAAATAGTTTATGACGTGTACAGTCCCCTATGTATCCGATTGAACCCTGGCGAGCGAAGGAAGCTAATGAGTACTCTACAGAAACATGAAATTGATCCAAACAATATGCACAGGTGAACTACACTTCTTATTCTTAAACTAAATGATATCCCAGTTAATTTAAACTTAAACCGATTATTATCGATTGAGGGATCTTTAAAAGATAGAATAGAACCCATTTTAGTTTAGTAAAAACGATATCTTCCACATTTTATATTGATCAGATAAAGATCTCAAGGGTACTGTTGTGAATCGGGCATGAGTCTCTTTAAATGAAGAATCCCTAAATTACAAAAGACTCGTTAAAAATCTCTGGTGAAATAGATTTTTTTATGTAATTTGTTATTTTAAAATAATTTCGGTTTCTCGGTATCAGCATCGTTAAAATTCGTTAATTTGTAATTGTGATTTTAATTTTCCAATTTTTATTTCGAATCACAAATAAATAAAAGAAAGCTTACAGTTTCATAGAATGCCTCTTTTGGAAAATTTTAATTGAAAATGTCCGGTTCAAACTGAAATGTGTATTCTAGTTCCCAGCACAAGAATTCCACAAAAAAGACGATTATAAACCTTGTCAAGGATTTCTCCACATACTTTGCTAGAATATATCCAGTATCAGCTAATATCCAGGTATAAATATTGATTCTATATATCCAGTATCAGCTAATATCCAGGTATAAATATTGATTATATATATCCAGTATCAGCTAATATCCAGGTATAAATATTGATTATATATATCCAGTATCAGCTAATATCCAGGTATAAATATTGATTTTATATATCCAATATCAGCTAATATCCAGGTATAAAAATTGATTAGATATATCCAGTATCAGCTAATATTCAGGTATAAAAACTGTTCTAGGACCCTGAGTTTCAATCTATACTGTTCTGAACCCTGAGTTTCAATTATACTGTTCTAAAACCATAAGTTTCAATTTATGTTGTTCTAGGACCCTGAGTTTCAATACTTGGCAGTCTCCCACATTGGAGTTAAACTACTCAGGAGGGAGAAGAGTCTTCCTACAGATTACCTCAAGGTAAGGATAAGGATAGTTAGGGAGGAGAGGGATAGGAAGGAGAGGGATAGGGAGTGAGGAGAGGGATAGGGAGGGATAGCAAGAATAGGGAGGGAGGAGAGGGTGGATAAGGATGATAGGGATAGGTAAATGGATATGTACAGGGAAGATAGTGCTTAGGGAGTATAACTGGGATAGGGTGAAGAGGGATGTCTCCCTTTAAAGAGAAGATTAGAAATAGTGGAACTAAAAGCCAGTTATCTATCCGCGGTTATTGCGCTTGATATATTCTTAATTGCAGATCTTTAATGTATAATCATGGGAAAATATTCACTAATGATCATTTAGATAGCGTACAGGTTCGAAAGAGCAACAATCAAAGTTTTTTTCTACTTTTAATTATATAGACAAGTATAAATATGAAAGTTTTGAAATGTCGTTACTTCATAAAATCTATCTACCATGTGCGAAACTTAACTTAATCTTGAAAGTGGTGGATTTGTTATAAAAAGGCTATTCCAGGTTTTCATTTCATCCTTATCATGATAAACTAGTTTTTTTAATGTCCAAATAGTTTCTCCGACCTTCGTTCCTAATTAGCAGAACCTGATCATTTGTTCTTAACTTGACATGTATGTTGAAATCAATAGACCCTTACACCTAGCTTTGATCGAAATATCTAAGTAATAAGTTATCCAAACATAGATTATCATAATTAGCAGAACCTGATCATTTGTTCTTAACTTGACATGTATCTTGAAATCAATAGATCCTTACACCTAGCTTTGATCGAAATATCTAAGTAATAAGTTATCCAAACATAGATTATCATAATTAGCAGAACCTGAACATGCAACCTTAACTGGACATGTATCTTAACATTATTAGAAATTTAGAACATTTTTGTTCTTCTTTATAACTCTAAAACAGAAGGAGTGATAGTTGAAAACATAAAATTTCAATCTTACATACAATTTACTTTAGTTTGACGTGAAAGCTGTTTAATTTAGATTTTTTTATATTGTTTAATAATATTTCATGATTGTAAAAATGTATCAGTCCATTACTGAAGCATGAAACAGTAGATTTATTGTTTAAAGGGAGAATACGCCTACATACATCAGATATATGGCAATGAATGTCATTTCCCAACAAAATATACGATATTTTTTTAAGAGATGATTTATTTTTTGTTATTTAAATTTTATAATTTTATTGCTTTTTAAATCTGTCCTTACTTCCAACATCTCTGTTTTCGGTCGCCATCTTTAAAGCTATGTCACGGTTGATAAATAAATATATATTTACTAGTTCAGTTTAGCGCAGCGAAAAGTTTAAACAACATAATAATATACAATGTATAGAATTAAAGGGAGTGACCGGCAATGTATGATAGTTGAACTGAGAATGTAGTATTGTGGAGAAATGTAAGACCTATGAGACGTTTTTACCGTGCATATTTGTTCAGCAAGAGGCAAATTCTATCTTTAAAATCATCATAGATTATTCATTTTTGAGGGATTATTTTGAGAATCGGTCCCTTTAAAAACTATTCAATTACGTGAACGGAAAATGCAGTAAAGATTCTACAGTAAACTAATTAGATGTTTAGGATTAGGTTGAGAGTAAAAATTAACTACTATCATTGAAACTAAGTAATCTTATTCAGTTATTGGTTTCTGTAATGTCTCAGTATTCACAAACATTTTCTGTAGATTTCCTGGAATTTGTATTGAAAAGACGACAATATAATATAATATAATGATGAAAAAGAAATAATCGATTCTAACATTAATTTACAGAGAAAATTTCGATTGGCAATAAGTTCCTAACATCTAATTAGTTTACTTTAGAATTTAAAAAAATCTTTTCTCCAAAGGTAACCATGCCTAAATGGATGAGTTTTAACGTTGACTCTGCGCTCAAACTGATACCAGGCACGATATGAGATCTGTGTGTATTTTGAACCTATACAAATTGTAAATTTTTATATATATATATATATATATATATATATATATATATTGCATATATTCAAATATTTGCTTTTTAGTATTTACATTTAAATTGTAAATCCTCTGTGTAAAGGTCGTTTTCCTGTGCAAAATATTTACTTTATATTACTTGTATATGTATATTGTAAATTCTCTGTGGAAAGGTTATATCCCTGTGTAAAAATATTTACTTTATATTGCATGTAAATGTAAATGTAAATTGTAAATTCTCTGTGTAAAGGTTATGTCCCTGTTTAAAATATTCACTTTATATTACTTTTAAATGTAAATGTAAATGTAAATTGTAAATTCTCTGTGTAAAGGTTATATCCCTGTGTAAAAATATTTTATACTTTATATTGCTTGTAAATGTAAATGTAAATGTAAATGTAAATTGTAAATTCTCTGTGTAAAGGTTATATCCCTGTGTCAAAATATTTACTTTATATTACTTGTAAATGTAATTCCTGTATAAAATATTTACTTTTTATTAAGTATAAATTGTTGCTCCTTTCTTTTAAGATATAAGATATAAACTAAGCAATGAAGAAAAAAGTGATGCTATTGTTTTGTTTTAGAGTTCAAAATTTTCTTAAATTTACCGAGCCAGACAAATGTCTGCTCAGCCGCTTCTGTGTTTGGATGAAGAAATGTTTAATATAGTTCATGAAAAAGCCCTACCTTTTTGTCGTCTTCCTGAATTTCAAAGGTTCAGGTACTCTGTCTTCCCTTCTCATAAGCCTGTATGTGACTATAAATGATATATCGGCTATATTTCTCCAATACCACGATGATAATGACTCCACGATGTGTGTGAATCTATGCGCAATTTTACTGTGTATAATTCTCTACTCTATCCTCTCGTTATTTGTTGATTGTTGATGGAAGACGACAACCAAGGCTGCTTTTTCACATTCGTTAACACTGTTCAACGTATTCATTAATTTATAATAATTGGATAATCTTTCCTACATTTTCACGGACATGGTTTTAAAGTAAAGGCAACGGGTTTTTTACGAAATATTGTATTAAAGAAAAGAAAAATAAAACTGTCCCCTGAATTTGCGCATTAATATTTAATGAAATAAGAAAAGGTAATTTCCTTTATGTGAAATGAATCAGCTCCATTTGAGAGAAACCATTACTCCGTGTTTAGCATCTGGACAACTGGTCCATTTCACAATTCCAAAGTTTCAAGCGTTCAAGGTTACACTTTTAAGTCAGAATATCATTAATGATTAACATATTAGGAATTTTTGTTGATTTCCATTATTATAAATAAAATCTATAGTTCAACAAAAATGATATTCTGACCATATTATCATAAGATAAATAAGTATTATTGATATTCCAGGGGGATATTAGTTCCAAAACTAATTCCATTTCTAACACTGCGTTAATTCTCTGGATATCGCATTTTATAAATGACAGGGTTTGCAAAAAAACAGGTGTAATACAAGACATTTAGCATGAGTTTAGTTTAGTTATTCAGAGGTGGTTTTCAGAAATGGAGTTTCATTTTGAATTTTTTGATGTTTTCTCAGATCTGTTGTTATCAGGCAAAAATCGTCAGCAAATGGCAGAGTAATAATTTTCTCTTCATTCAGATTAAATCCACAATCATTCTTACTCTGTAGAAATTCAATGATTGGATTGAAAACCATCAGAAATATGATGGGACTAAGCGGGTCACCTTGAAATACTCCTCTTTTAAAGGGGAATCCATCAGTAGAGAAGTTGTCCGTAAATACACGAGAAAGTTGGTTATTATACAGGGTGTTGATATAAAGCTTAATTTCTGCAGGAATATTAAACCTTTTCAGGGTATGTTTTATGAGAAGGTGCGGCAATGAACCAAATGCATCTTCTAAATCGAAAAATGCAATAAGCGTCAATTTTAAACTCAGTAATTATACATCATTAAACCGTTTTATATGACTCAAATTAATCCTAAAGAATGTCTCCACAATACTACATTCTCAGTTCTATAAAATAAATTGCCAATCACTCCCTTTAAAAATAGTAATATTTGTCCCTAGCCTGTTTTTATTTTGTTTTTAAGTCAAAGCATGCAAAACATGTTTGTTTATTTGGAATGCATATATCGATAATTATGAAATTGAATTAACACAAAATTTCTTTATTTTATTCTATAAAAAGTAATAATTCCTGATAAGGACAAAGGCTTGTGCTGCTCATTAGTTGTGACTTGTGAGCAAATTCTATAGGTACTATACTATAAAGCTGTAAAAAAATTGATTATCTTCATAATTTTAAAACATGTGTTAATTATAACAGTTTCGTCTAACTTATTTCACAGGACACAAAACATATAGATAATTTTTGAATAATTACACTATCAATGGTTTTCTTAACTGTATTTCCTACGCTCGAGCAGCGTTTCGATCTTTTTAATTTTTTGATAATATATATATATATATATATATATATATATATATATTATATGTATATAGTATTTAATGACTATAAATAATAATGTTACACAGTAAATAAATTATAAATGCAGTAATAAAATAAAATAAAATTATATTCAAAAACGCATATCTCATGAATTTATTTTGAGTTTGCTAGCTTACAGCGTGGAAGAAAAATATATAAAAAGAATTTACTTTTTAAATGAACAAAATCCATGAAGTTTCAACCTAATATCGTAACTGACATGGTTTGTAAAGAGTTGAGACGTCGGTGTGACTTTTGAACTATAATTTTCAAACTTTAATCAGATGGTGAAAATCTATATAATGTATTTCAAATTCTAGCAAATGTCACAGCTTGAAATAGCAAAGGTCTACAACATCTAAAAAGATTAGAAAAGTTTAGTTCGTAGTAAATAATTAGTTTCTTAATAGATTATAAAAAATACTTAAATATTATTTTTAGGTTGTTGATTTCTTCAAGTTTGAAGATATTGGCGAGACAAGTCGGATTAAAACTACAGGATTACAGTTGATAATGCATACTGGAGGCAGGCTACTCGTACAAACTAATAAAGCAGGTTGGTTAGTTGACAATGCACCCTAGAGGTAAACTACTTGTACAAAATAATAAAGCAGGTTGGTCAGTTGCTAATGCACACTAGAGCTAGACTACTCGTACAAACTAATAAAGCAGGCTGGTCAGTTGCTAAAGCACACTATAGAGCTAGACTACTCGTACAAACTAATAAAGCAGGCTGGTCAGTTGCTAAAGCACACTAGAGCTAGACTACTCGTACAAACTAATATAGCAGGCTGATCAGTTGCTAATGCACACTAGAGCTAGACTACTCGTACAATGCACATTGGAGGCAGGCTTCTCGTACAAACTAATAAAGCAGGTTGGTCAGTTGACATAAACACTGGAGGCATGCTTCTCGTACAATCTAATAAAGGTATGACAAAGGTACCATACCTTTGTGCTCGAATTATGAACGAAAAATCGGCTATTTCTCCAGCCACATTTGTCTTTGAAAAGTAAGACTAACACCAATCAACAGCGAATAGGCTATTTAGTTTACCCTGAAATTACCCAAATAAGTGAACAGTAAAGTATAGTAAAAAGTTATGAATAACTTTATAATTTTTTTTTCTAGGTGCAATAAAAGACCTGATTCAGCAGTTCAGTCTAGAAGCACGGTCAGGACAGTACGAATACTCCAGAGCACTTGCGGATTTTACATCCCGTGATGAAAATGCGCTAAACCTCCGAAAAGGGGATATAGTCGCGGTAGTGCGCAAAGACGACCCATACACTCAACGTGGGTGGCTCTATGGCATCAAGGAAGGCCAGTACGGACTCTTCCCAGCTGATTATGTGGAGAAGCTTTCTCCAAACTCGATCAGGTCTAAAAAATCTGAAAAAAAATAAAATGAAGAAAAATACTAACATAAAATTTTTGTTATTATAGACGCGAGATTAAACTGATCAGTAGAATTGGACAGAACAGCAAGAGACTTGAATCTCGAGATATTCATCTCTCAGCAGAGAGCCCCTACGAGGAGGCACAGAGCCCACATAATACTAGTGGGGAGGATGGGTGGGGCAGTAGGTAGGGGTTAATTCATATTTTTTTTTTAAAGAGAACTAGTTTCTTGCCTCAAACTCTAATATTCCAATATATATATGGATATTAATGGCGTATACTGTGACCTATTCCAGATAAAATGGTCATAGTTTAAAGTATCAAAGGTGTAAAACACCAGTTGCAGTGCGGCAATTAGTCAGTTTTTTAGTTGACCACTTTTATACCTGTGGATTTCTATAACACACTCTGACAAGAAATTAATTTAATTCTGTTAAAAACATAGAATATATTTCTTTGTTTTTCAAAATAATTTACGGGTTCCCCATTATTATGAGTCGACCGTACTGCGCTGTAAATGTCTGTTTGATAAGTCGATTTATTTGAGATTCCTTACATACAACTTGCAATTTTCAAACTCACATTTAAGTCGGGTTTGAAAACAGATTTAAATGCAAAAAAATTATTCCAAGGTATAATTTTGCAAATTCATCTTTTTTTATGAAATAAAATTAAGTTTGCAAGCAAGCAATTTATATCAGAATTATCAAAAGTCTATCAAATTCATGCATACATAAATTTCAATTTTTAAAATTTTCAAAATAGAAAAATTCTGATATTTGTGATTAATTTAACATGATAAATGGAAACCGGAAAAAGTTGATGAATAATTTTACCTTTTTGAAATTAATTTTAATTATAATACTTAATATAATATAAATAAATAATATAATAAAACAGTAATTTTAAAACTAAAAAATCAATAATTCGCCTAATAGAGAAGAAATAAAAGTAACTCGTGATATCCCCGAAGCTATATCTTTGCAATCTGATGGTGTTTCACCCCGGGACTAACCAGAAGCATTCGGTTTCTTCTATTTGAGATCAAACGTGTTTTGGTCTTTAAGGCACTTATCTTTCAATTTACGGATTTGTTTATTTTGTACTTTTTCATTCAAATGTATATGCCGACAAAAATGTATCTTAAGAAAAAAGACTAAAAATTATGCTCAATGGGTAAATTTTGAATTGCCAGAACCTTTAAATCTACGTGGTATATCTTTCATCGTTTAAGCTTAGACTATAATATCTAGCAGAATTCGTAAATTGATATATCATGTTAGTGACATCAGGTGGCAAAGAAATCAGGATGATTAAATTTAAAGCGAGTTATCAGATCTTAAACATCGTTTTAGCCATCCTAATATTTCAGGGGAAGCAGGAAGGATGAGGATGATGAGGATGAAGATGAGGAGGATGAGGAGGAAGGATGGGGAAGGAAGAGAGACTCTTTTGAAAACGGAGATATCAGTGATGTCAGCATCAGCGCAGCGCAGGTTGGTTTTATTACAACTCTGTTTTTTTCGTAATATCTTTAAAGGGACTGTTCAGGTAAAATGAAAGGGAATGTAGGCTAATGTATTGAGAGGAATCAGTTTCAGGTTTCCTTTCAATAAGACCCAGACAACAAGTTTTGTCGATGGGTAGACTTGTGAATATAATGAGCAAGTTTTCTTTATAGATGTTTATTTTCAACCTTCTCATTTACACTAAACACTCGTCAAAAGCACATAACTGAAATATACAAAATAGTTAAGATATATAACTTGATAAATATGCATACACTTATGCATACAATCTAAAGGTTATTTAAGGTTTACAACTATTACCTTTTTATATTGATAAATTCATCTTGGAAACTGTCTCCACACCTGCGAAAGGTGCGGAGTTTAAATGGAAACTACCTGCTTTGTATTGTAAGACAGACCAACAGTAATGTCGTCTTTTATAAATATATCAAAGCTAAACAGCTAAAGCCTAGAAATTTTAGGCGTTGATCGCGACCAGTAATATTTCAATCTGGTGTCTCTGTACGTTTAGAAAAGTGGAAAATAGCACAGTTTCAGAGTTTTTCGAAAACTCGTATATTTAAGGCTTTAGTCTATACCACCTTTCATTTTACCTCAACAGTCCCTTTAAGTCAAAAAGAAGGTATAATTTTATTATCTTTGAACCCTGATATCACAGGCCTTTCACATTTCAGATTTCTGATAAATATAAAACATCCGAGGTTTAAACAATCAGAATGCAAAGATATTGATATTAGAGAATTAGAATATGTGTCAAAGTAATAATATCTTTTTCACTTATTGCTCTGATGGAGTTAATACAAAAAATATCATAATCATGAAGAAATCAAGTAATGACCCTGGTTTGGACAGACAGCCTAGGTCCTTATGGGAAATTAAAGATATTCAGAAATAAGTAATTTTTGGGCAAACCATCTAGGATAAAGTCTCATCCGGCCTCTATTTCTTTTATTTATAATATTTCAATGTTTCATTTCTCTAGGTTTCCAACGATGGTAAGCACCCCCTCCTAGAGTTTGCAATGAGCTTCTTCAGAGAATCAAACTTCGAGATACCCGGGGAGGGAGGCAAGGAGAAGAAGAAGAAGAAAAAGAAAGGGAAGACGACAGATTGGACCTGGAAAGAGCAGGTTTGTTCTGATTTTGTGTTTCTGTTAATCATCAACATATCGTACTATTTATCTATTTATCAAACTATTTATTTATCTATCTATTCTATCAATCAACCTAAAAATAAGTTTTGTTTCAACTGGAGGTAAGATTAAGAAGAATTGTATCTATCTATCTCTATATCTATCTATCTATCAAGTTATCTTTCTATCTATCTAGCTATCTATATATCTATCTAGTTATCTATCTATATATCTATATATCTATAGATTTATTTATCTTTCTTCTCTAGGTTGAGCTGGTAAAATGGACGGACAAATGTATAGAAAACTCCTTGCTAAGACTTGAACCTGCAGATTTGAATAAAATTGCTCTTGAATGCTTTGCCAGTATTATGAGGTTAGTTAGTATTAATCTGTATTATGAGAAGAAAATATAAAATAATTGACGACGTCGATGACCTTTATGAAGTTTTATATTTTAAAATTGGTTTATACATGCTGTAGAATGCTAAATAACAAAGTATTAAACTTTTCTCTTAAAGGTGTTCTTGAGTTGTCATGAAATATTTTTAGAAGAAATACACAACTTAGCTGTTGAAATATTCAACGTTCAAATCTCAAAAGAGATTAAAAATAATTTGAAGAATTAAAACCATTTCCTCCAACTCTAATTTTATAGTCCTTACATTTTTGCAACCTGAATATGTACCCCTTTTATATATAATCTTATTCATGGTTTAATAGATAAGAAAGGTTGCAGGTGGCAAAGACGCTTTAATAAAAAAGTAATATAATTTCAGATATATGGGAGATCTAGAACTGTTGAAGAACCAACATGAGGTTGATTGTGCTCTAACTGTCCTTGGATACTGTTACAAGTTCGATAGTTTAAAGGTAATGTTTTTATTGGGACCCCCTGTATACAAACTATCTGTTTATTGGGACCCCCTTTATACAAACTATCTGTTTATTGGGACCCCCTGTATACAAACTATCTGTTTATTGGGACCACCTGTATACAAACTATCTGTTTATTGGGACCCCCTGTATACAAAAATTTCTGTTTAATGGGACCCCCTGTATACAAAACTATCAGTTTATTGGAACACCCTGTATAAAAAATATCTGTTTATTGGGGCCCCCTATATAAAAACTATCTGTTTATTGGGACCTCCTGTATACAACAAATCTGTGTATTGTGCCACCCTGTATAAAAAATATCTGTTTATTGGGGCCCCCTCTATAAAAACTATCTGTTTATTGGGACCCCGCCCTTTATAAAAAGCTATCTGTTTATTAGGACTCCGCCCTATATAAAAAACTATCTGTTTATTGGGATCCCAGCTGTATACAAAATATCTGTTCATTTATAAAACTATCTGTAAATTAATGGTAGTTCCTGGGTTCTATTGGATGAATTCTAGTGCAATTTATTGTATTTTGTGATAATATGTCATTTATAAAACCGATTCAAACCAATTTATCATTCTGCAAATATACCATCCATTTTTATTTATACAGTTTAATGTATGGTTTTCACTGAGTTTTTAGGATACTTTTTATCTATCTAAGTCTTAATAAATATTTATTTTTGGAAATATCTTTGTATTTGAGACTTTTAATCATTTTCAAAACTTGGTGGTTTGTTTACATTTGGTTAGAAATTATTCAATCCTGGGCTAATTGATTGTTTACTTTTTTAGGACGAAGTGTACTGCCAGATAATGAAGCAAACAACAAACAATAAATCCCGACAGCCGGACAGTTGTCAGAAGGGATGGAGACTCTTTTCTATCATAGGAAAAAAATAATATTTTAAACTAAATGAAATAGAAAAGGTTTAAAAAGTGTTCTATTTTGAGAAGTGTATGATTTTCACAGTTTCCTCCACTGTTGAATTTTGACAATGTCTTTGCTGCAGAAATCTGAAGTCATTTTTACCAGAAATTACGATTTAAAATAATCAAATTCCAGAAAGCAAAACATTGATAATTGAACATTGATAAATAACAGTAAACAGACCACTTTAGAGTCACTTAGAAGTTCGTTTTGGGTCCTTTCTAGATAAAAATATTGTTATCGTTCCAGCGTCGTATTTTACCTGTTCTGATCTGCTGAAACCGTTCCTGTTTAAATACCTAGAAACAGCAGCTTATGACAAGCGGCGAGCATATCATGGAACAGCTCTGGTCTGTCTTCATAATCTCAGGTATTTACTTTATACAAAAGGAATGCGGTCAAAAAAGACTGAACACGACTTGAAATCTAATCTTATCTTTGCAACCTGATACTATAATATATCAAATAGTCAAAGTTTGAAATATAAAATTAGACGGTTACACCATTAAAAAAATTCCCAAAAATGGTGTTTATCTATACCATTTATTGTGCAACACTCAGTAGTTACTTTTTATTGTGTGTCTAGGAAAACTTTTAAATATGGCGGCCGCAAGATGGCGCCCAGCATTGACGAGATCACCGCCATTTCCGCGGGAAGGAACAGCAAACGACAGATCTATCGGCTCCCGGGTAACAATACCAAAAAAATGATAAAAAAAAACAAAAAAAAATAAAGAATCTCTAAAATAATCCCTTCGCGCGATATTTTTATTACGCTAATGCAAGGGCGTATTAATGAGGATGAACTTGTAAAGAAAAAGGCAAAAATGCTTTTAGACAAAAATTAAATCTATGTTTCAGGAGGAACTGAAAGAGTAATCAACACTAAATCAACAACAGTAGTTGAAGACATTGTTGAGGACTTCTGTAAAGTGATAGGTATACATTTAGTAAACGTTTTGGTTAAAATTATCTATATAAACTCCTTTATTTTGCTTTGTGAATTACGAAATTTATCTCTATTGGTAATCCTAAAGAGAATAACATTAATTTTTTTTATTTATAGACGCCAGCATACTATTTTTTGTATTTTTAATGAAAATGTTTATAAATCTTATGTGAAAAATTTTACTTTTTCATGCTTAAAGGGACTGTAAGCGTAATTCTAAGTGACCCTTCATGCAAAGATAGCAATGCCGATGTACCACGGGACCACCTTTATTTGATCAATAATTTGGAAGATATTGTCGTTTTTCTAGCATTTTAAGTTAATGATAATTCCTATTTTTTCCCTGTCAGTAGAAATGTGCTAATCATAACACAATTGAAAATAATCAGTTTTCAATCTTTTGAACATAATTTATAATTCATACTTCATCCGCCAAAGCAATTTTAAGACTACCATTGTGCAGAGTTGCAACGAGGGTCACTTAAAATTAACATAGACCTTTTAAGAATGAAAAAATGGTGTACATTTTCGACATAAACTAAAAGTTAAACTGAGGAAGTATTTTAATCAAATTTTACTTTTTTATCAAAGCTAGTGTATCCCTATTTTTACCATGTTATTTTATAAAATCTTAACAATTTCACTTTATCTTTTTTATCCTTTTTATCTTTCCAGCCTAATGTCATAGACCTTTGATATTTCAAACTATGGATTTTGTTAATTCAAATAAGTTGTAGATATCAAAGATTTACACCATCAGATTGTAAAGATAAAGGAATTAGAAAATTAGAATTTTTGCAAAAATTGAGTTTCTTTATTATTGACTAGTTAATGTTGAATATGAATTGATTAGGTGTGACTACACTGACGGAGAGAGAAGAATTCTCCTTGTTCTGTATTATTGAAGGACAACCCTTCACAAGGCCTTTATATAAGGAAATATATCAATTTATCAAACTTTAATAATTCACTCAAGTAAATGTTTTTTTTTTCTCCCATATATCCGATATATAAATATTCGGATATCCGAGTAATAATTTTTGATATAACTAAATACTTCAAGCTTAGTTTGTTATTCCTAAAACCTTTGGAACCTGAGAGTTAAATATTTGATAATTCAAACTATAAATATAGAAGAATATACATAGTTTGAAATATGAATGGTCTCCGACATCTGGTTGCAAAGATTAGAAAATTAAAGATAAAATAAAAAATAATTTGTTTTTTTAAAAATTTAGATTTGTTTTGGAATTTCTGATTTGTTATGTTTATTTTAAAAACCGTACTGCACAAGGACCAAGACCATAATATTTTGAAAATCATCGTTTAAACTTTCTTTTCAAATAAAATGTCTGAATAAGTGTTTTGCCCAGCTCAGACTTTTGTTGATAAGAAAACTTCATAAGTTTGTTTACGGGACATAAAATTGATTTGTCAAGTATTTTGATGGAAGAAATGTTTCGTAGATTTCGACAGTGTTCTCTCTCAAAAAAAAAATTTGGTAAATTAATTTTGGCCGTTTTTTTTATTTAAATTTTCTTAAATTTTTGAAAGTTAGAAATTTGATATAAATATGGATTCAGGACCAGTATATACTTGATGTAACAACGGATTTGATGAAGCAAGGAGCAATATTTTATCTGGTTTTCTGTAGATCTGTCTGGCAATATCCTCTTAGGTATTATTTAGTTTTTTGGCAATTTTGACTCAGGTATATATTTTTATATTGGCAAAATACATTTAGGTAGACATTTAGCATTTTGGCAATATCCACTTCGGTCAGTATTTAGTAGGTTGGCAATACTCACTTAGGTACATATTTAGTATTTTGGCAATATCCATTTAGGTAGATATTTTGCATTTTGGCAATACCCACTTATGTAGACATTTAGTATTTAGGCAATATCTACTTAGGTTTATACTTAGTATTTTATCAATATCCACCTGCGTAGATATTTTGTATTTTGGAAATATCCAATTAAGTTAGTCTTTTAAGTATTTTGGCGATCTACTTAGGTTGATATTTTGTATTTTAGCAATATCCAATTAGGTAGATATTTTTGTATTTTGGCAATATCCACTTAGGTAGATATTTAGTTTTTATGGGAGTATTCACTTACTCAGGTCATTTTTTATTTTTCTTGGCAATTTTCACTTAGGTAGATATTTTTTTATGTTAAGTATATATTTAGTATTTTGGAAATATCCACAAGAGAGATATTTTGTATTTTGGCAATATTTATTTACATTTTATATTTTGCAATATCCATTTATATGTTATGATAAAATGTTTAAGTAAATCAATCTAATTAAGGTTGGATAACAAGCTGTATATCGAGGTAGTGTTTAACCAGATAGCTCCAGATTATCTGGAGGGATTACTACTCATCATGCCTGGGGAACAGATAGATCAGGAAATAGTTTATCAGGTAAATGAAAATTCATCCTATTTTTATTCATTAGTTTTATTTATCAATTAATACTTTAACTTAACGTGATATTGCAAGACATTTAGGAATATAACGTTGGTGTCTAAATAACATAAGTATTAAGAGACGACAACATGCAAAACCCTTTTTATTTCCGAAAGTTAAAGACGGATTGTCAAATTAAATCTAGGTGTAATACGTTCTTCCAGTTTTTATTTTTTTTAAAATAGGATGTTAAATATTTTAGAAAAAACTCAATATTTTAAATCTGTATTTATTTTATAAAATCTCCGTGAATATTGAAGGTGGCAGACCACATTTTAGATATTCCAAAAAAATGAGTGTGCACAATGTCAAACGATGTCACATAACTCCCATGTTGATTGGAACTAATTTTATTTCAAATATTTTAACAATTTTAAAAGTTTGCAATGATTTCAATTATATTTACGTAGGTTGCTAAAGTTGCTGCTCTTCTCCATAAAGCAGCTGACATGGATCATATGCCAACTCTCAAGGTAAAATAATATTTATTTGTTTTGATTAATTTTTAATGTTTCAATTTAATGGCTAATAAATGACACAATTTTAAGCAACCCTTCATTCACAACATTACGTTGTCCACCTTGGTCTCAGCAAAACTGGTGGAAATATGTTAAAATACTGATGGAAATATTTTTAAAAAACTGGTGGAAATATGTTAAAAAACTGATGGAAATATTTTGAAATACTGATGGAAATATGTTAAAAAACTGATGGAAATATGTTAAAAAACTGATGGAAATATTTTTAAAAAACTGATGGAAATAGTTTAAAAAACTGATGGAAATATGTTAAAATACTGATGGAAATATGTTAAAAAACTGATGGAAAAATTTTAAAAAACTGATGGAAATATTTTAAAAAACTGATGGAAATATTTTTAAAACTGATGGAAATATTTTTAAAAACTGATGGAAATATTTTTAAAAACTGATGGAAATATTTAAAAAAAACTGATGGAAATATTTTATAAAAGCTGATGGAAATATTTTTAAAACTGATGGAAATATTTTAAAAAACTGATGGAAATATTTAAAAAAACTGATAGAAATATTTTATAAAAGCTAATGGAAATATTTTTAAAAAACTGATGGAAATATATAAAAAAAAAAATTATTTCTTTCAGGAAACTAAATTCCTGCTGCCTAAACCAGCGTTATCAGCTCGAGATATCAAACCTCCACAGTGGGTCAACATGGTTCAAGGAAGCTGGCAAGAGGTAAAACATAATCCTTTCCTGGGGTCACGCGAGGTCCACAACAAATTTGGGTCCGATCGATTCAACCGTTTTGCTAACTATCTATATAAATATCTTGGTCCAGGATTATCTTAACTATCTATAAATCTATCTAGGTCCAGGATTATCTAACTATCTATATAACTATCTAGGTCCAGGATTATCTAACTATCTATATATCTATCTAGGTTCAGGATAATCTAACTATCTATATATCTATCTAGGTCCAGGATTATCTAACTAGCTATATATCTATCTAGATCAAGGATTATCTAACTATCTATATGACTATCTAAGTCCAGGATTAACTAACTATCTCTATAAATATCTCTGTCAGGATTATCTAACTATCTATATATCTATCTAGGTCAAGGATTATCTAACTATCTATATATCTATCTAGGTCAAGGATTATCTAACTATCTATATAAATATCTAAGTCCAGGATGAACTGGCTATCTATAAATCTATCAAGTTACAGGATTATCTAAATATCTATATATCTATCTAGGTCCAGGATTATCTAACTATCTATATATCTATCTAGGTTCAGGATTATCCAACTATCTATATAACTATCTAAGTCCAGGATGAACTGGCTATCTATAAATCTATCAAGTTACAGGATTATCTAACTATCTATATATATCTATCTAGGTCCAGGATCTAAGTTCTAGCAGAGCCAAGGCTAAAGTTCTTGAAATCCTGTCTCAATGGCAACTCTTCGGGTCAAGTTTCTTTGCTGTAAGTATTGTTTTAAATTAAGAAGAATGTGGTGGTTATCATAACAAGTGGAGAATATGGTGGTTATCATAACAATGTGAGAATGCTTTACGCACTGAGAAGATAAAAAGATATTAACAGGGTTACCCACACAAAAAGGTAGACTTTAATGAAAATCGAAAACTACCACGGTCTGAGGGGTAAATTCTGCATTAGAAAGAAACTTGTTAGAGCATATATTTGTCTAAGATGTGATTTTAGTTTAATGCTACAGGGAATCAGTAATTTAAAACTTAGGACTGAATTAAATCTGTAGTCTAGACTATAAAGTTGCATTCTTCGCCGGTAACCCTGTTTATTCGAAATTATAAAGATAGAAACAAGCATGCACATGTTTAAAAAACTTCTGGTGTTTCTTAAGTTCAAGAAGTGCATACAAAATGCAAAGAACAGGAAAATAAATAAATGAGTAATTGAGGATAGTGTTGAGACGATGCCTGGCCGCGTTAAACTAGTTCCACAAGATTCAACAGAATGAGATAGAACGGATACGGGGCATAGATGAATGATGAATGATGAATGATGAATGATGAATGATGAATGATGAATGATGAATGATGAATGATGAATGATGAATGATGAATGATGAATGATATATGATATATGATATATGATGAATGATGAATGATGTATGATGCATAATGAATGATGAATGATGAATGATGAATGATGAATGATAAATGAATATGTATCTCCAGGTGATATCAACGCGTCAGATGGAGACCGAGGATGGAACCCTATACCTGGATATGAAGTGTGGGAACCTAATGCAGCAGAGAATATCTAGGATACAAACAGATCATCAAGCTGTAGAGATTGCCAGGCTTATCAAACAATATATAACAATAGGTTAGTTTCATATTACTAAACACGATAATTTAAAGAGATTTGCTGGCGTTGGATTTTCGAACATTCCTGGAAAATATGAAAATGTCGTCTTCATTATCAAAAATCCTCGAAACAGGAATAAATGTTTTCAAAAATAGCTCTCAGATGATGAAAAATCCAAAATCCTATATCTTCGCTACCACTGTTTCAAACTATAGATTCTGTTAGATCAAAAAGTTTGAAGTAATAAAGGTTTACACCATCAGGAGGCTACGGCATAGTGATTAGAATAATTGAGTTTGTGGCGAAAATTCAATTCCTTTGTTTTATTTTAGATCAGAAGACCCGAGGAATGAGCCTAGAGAGCACTATTCCGGAATCTAGATCTGCTTCAAGGTCGGAGAAATATTAATCTCATCGATATCCTCAAACTTGGAACCCGGACCCTAGCTGTATGATATGATATGATATGATATGATATGGAATCAGGAATCTAAACCCGAATCATGAACCAGGGTAACCTGAACCTGGAACCTAGGATCCTTAACCTGGAACCTAGGATCCTTAACCTGGAATCTAAAACCAATTATCATGAACCTGGAACCTGGAACCAGAATTGTAATTATTATCCAGAGGGCTTGTATATATGCTAACTCAAGCCTTTGACCATGACCTTTACTAACAATATATTGTACGTTAGAGACATTGCAGAAATTTTTAGATTAAGTTTCATGAAATACTCATTTCAGAAGTTTGCTCAATTTTTAGTTTAAAATTTATAATTAGAATTATTGTTTACAATGTTTTAAAATTATTTTATTCATGTTCCTATATTCCAGTAAAAATGTTGTTTATTCTTTAATAAATATTTTGCGAAAATTGTATTTTTTCTTTCAACTTTTTTTTGTAAATATGATATGCATAGGCAGTTCGATATAGTAATACTTAACTGTAGCCTCGGGAAAGTTAGAAATTAAGAATTTACTTATTTTTAAAACCGACCCAGACTACAGGGAACTTATTACTGCTGGGTATTTCTCATTTTTTTTTTACTTTTAAATGGATTGTAGGTTTATTTTCTAGTGATTTTTAGTGCTCGATTCACAACAGGACCCATTAAACACAAAGAATTAAGGGTACCGTTGCAAATCAGACATTCTCCTCCTCCAGTTGAAGTACCTTTAGTTGGTGTATTTTATTCTTTTAGTTGGTCTATTTTATTCTTTTAGTTGGTATATTTTATTCCTTTAGTTGGTGTATTGTATTCTTTTAGTTTGTATATTTTATTGCTTTAGTTGGTGTATTTTATTCTTTTAGTTGGTATATTTTATTGCTTTAGTTGATGTATTTTATTCCTTTAGTTGGTGTATTTTATTCCTTTAGTTGGTGTATTTTATTTCTTTATTTGGTGTATTTTATTCCTTTAGTTGGTGTACCGAAGTACCTTTAGTTGGTGTATTTTATTCCTTTAGTTGGTGTATTTTATTCCTTTAGTTGGTGTATTGTATTCCTTTAGTTGGTGTATTTTATTCCTTTAGTTGGTGTGTTGTATTCTTTTAGTTGGTATATTTTATTCCTTTAGTTGGTGTACTGCATTCCTTTAGTTGATGTATTGTATTCCTTTAGTTGGTATATTTTATTCCTTTACTTGTTTCTTCATTTGAAATTCTTATGTTAAGATTCTCTCGAACAATCTGGTTTTTTCCAGAGCAAAGTCTGCGTAACCATTTCTCTAAAAATGCTTGAATTATTATCTGAACAGGATTTGCGATTAATCACCATAAATCACGAGAAGATTTTCACAACAATATTCTTATCTAATAAATATGCAGTATTCAGGGAGGTTGCTTTTAATTTTCTTTTTTTTGTTGTTTCTTGTTTTCTTGTTTGTTCTTGCGTTTTTTCTTGTATTACACTGAACAAACGTTAAACGTTGGTTGTCAACACTGAAATGTACTTTTAAAACCCTAAGCCTTGTTAATGTCAGAATTGCGAATTAGAATTATCATCTTTTGAAGAAGATAGTGTCAAATCTGAAACTAGATAATTTCACATAAAGTAAACAGTGGAGAATAATAATTAGTTCCAAAACAGTATTAACAAGATTAACAGTGTTCGGAACTATATCAACAAATATTTATAAATTACACACAAATATTAGAAATAGTTATAATTCAGAAAAAAACTATCTTAATTTTAATTAAAGAGTGAATAATATTTTGTTTTCACTTTCTACACCATTTTAATCTTCGAAAATTTAAATTTTTGGCTTAATGTTTAATTATTCATCCTTACGTGTTCATTTTTACCCCATTCTACATAATATTTTAAAATATTTAAATAAATCCTTTTATCCACGAAGATTAAAATTGTGCAGCTCATTTTCAGTTTGTATTTAGTTTAAATATACTTTTCGCATTAAAATATAATCCCCCCCCCATCTTTATATAAGTTTAAATATATATATTTGGTACTACAGCTTAATAAGACGGGCTTAAAATATAAAATTTTACTTCAAATTTATATTTACAAGGGTGTACGTCTAGTATGGTTTAGGATATCGGACACAGAGGACCATCATTTTCTCTGAGAGGAGAAAATAAACATTTTGAAAAGAAGTTTGATTTTCAAACATAAAATAGTTTCATGTTTAAAATGTCAGGGTAAAACAAGTCATATTATTAGATGCTGTTTTATTTGACGGGTGAAAACAATTAATGAACAAATATGTTTATTTTCTTATTCTGGTTTTTCTTGGGGTTTGGACAAAATCTATTAACTTAAAAATTGGTTTAACAACAACTGTCAGAAACCATTCTTTTGGTGTGATAGAAATTGTACTATACTCACAACTATATAGTGAGAATCAGAAAACTGAGGTAAATTTCATCTCTGTTCTTCCGTTGACTTTCTAACGATTTTGTAATTTACATTTTTTTCCACTGGTACATAATCATAATTTCAAGGCACAATTTTTAAGAATTTGTTCGGCATTTATTAATTCAAAGAAAAAAGAAGACGACGACAAAAACACTATGTACTATTGTACTAAGCTGTACAATCTCATGAAAATAAATGATTTTTTTCAACATAAAAATGATTATTTCAACAACAACGAAACACCCAAGCATGTATATTATTGCCAATCGATTTTACAAGAAAAATATAATAACAATATAGAAAATATCTAGAAAGTTCACAAAAAGGACTTATTTTGCTCAATTATATGAAAAATTTTCCTAATTGGAAACGTATTCTAAAAATCATAAATTTGATTACTTGCCTCAAGCCCTAATTTTCTAATACCTATCACCCCAGTCTAAGAGTTTCATGATCCGCGTCGGTACAACACGTACAGTCGTTCTGTTCAAGTAGATTACCCAGTGTAGGTAGAGTCGACCCAGCGCGTGTTATGCAACAAATGTTAAAAATCAAAGGCATACGAAGTACGGTTGCATAGATATAAGGTACGAATCAAGAAATGAAAAGAAAAAATGTTCCTTTTCTTATAATAAAAAGTATTAAACATCTCGATCTAAGAAAGCCCGGAAAGGTGTGGGGGTAGTGCACGCTGATTTAACAGGTCACCTCTTGTCCTGCAGCAAGATTGCTGGGTTTTTTTTTGTATTTTTTAGAAGATGAAGGTCAGACCAAATAAATACCAAATCTTTTGATCTTGGATGATTGCTGACCATTTTTGGACATTTTAAAAAAATATCACGGGTAAAATCGCGTTTTTTAGATCACAAAAAAGTATTGCAAAATTAGATTTTCAGCCATTAAAAATAAGTTTTCAAATTAAATGTTATCCCCTTTTCAATACTTTTAAAGATAAACGTTAACAAAGGATATTATTATTTGAGTTTTATAAAAAGAGTATGAGGGAGATTGAAGATTTATTTTAATGAATTTATTGCAAAAGTGCATTCTTCTTATTTTCTTCCCGTAGTTAACATCTTTTGTCTTCTTAATTATCCTTTTTATTTTTCAAGATTAATTTTGTATTTTTTATATCTTTTTATTCTTTCATGATATCTTGATAGTTGCCAGTTGATATATTATATGAACATTCGCTGCAAACTCTAATGTTTTAATCTCTATTAACTTGTAATCCAGTTACCAAACTCTAATGTTTTAATCTCTATTAACTTGTAATCCAGTTACCAAACTCTAATGTTTTAATCTCTATTAACTTGTAATCCAGTTACCAAACTCTAATGTTTTAATCTCTATTAACTTGTAATCCAGTTACCAAATTTAATGAATATTAAGAAGTATTTAAACTCCAGGGTTACCCAGAACGGATAAGACTTCAGAGAGGACTGTACGGAGTTTATACTGCCTGTTCATGATTCCCTGCAATTAAAAACTATTTTTTTGCTAAATAATTAAACAATCTATTCACAGGAAGAAAACCTAATTTAAACTTGGGATCGTCGTACTTGCTGAGTTACAAGTCGTAATTAAAGTCTCATTCTTTGTGGGTAGCTCTGTATTTAGAAAAGATTCATTTCTCTTGCGCTCCGGTTAAAATAACTACTAATTTTACGCTCATCAAGGTATAAAACGTTTCTTTTTTTAAACTTTAAGGACTCAGTTGATCCTATAAAAACGTAATTTCTATTTGTTATTGTGCAGTTAGAGTTGTGCTAAATATACACCCACCCCGATTTAAAAAATGTTGCAAACGTAGATCTTTTGTCCTATTTTGAGGTAAACATATCAATTTTTTAAATTAAAATCTTTCCGTAAAAATGTTAGATATTTTATCATGCAGATGGAGACAAGTAATTTATCTGAGCAGTTTAATAATAGGTATGATCATAATTAACGATTTTGGGTATTGTTAAATATCTCTTCGACCAGGTATGATCAACTTTGATCAAAAATGCAGTCTTGCATAAAAAATACCGAATTTCCGTAACTATAACAATCAGTTTTTAGTTTGTTAATTTTATTCATAGCTAAATAAATGAACTGACATTTTAAAAGAAACGAGTAACAAACTAAAATAACTATATTCATGAACTTTCTTATCAGTATTTTAGATTTAACAGGCAGTTCCGGCAACTTCTTGCAATAACTGGACTTAAAGACTTTTACCAGAATAATGACTTGTGATTTACTTCCTCTAGCATTCATAGTTAATAAATTTACGCAATTATACTTCCTCACTAAGCAGGCTAAACTAACTTTCTATTCAGAAATACTTATAAAAAAGTTCAGAATAAGACTTCCTTTCCTCGGAAGTTTGAAGAAGAAATAAATTGTGTGGTTTTCTGAAACAGGATATCGTTAAAAATAATTTTAATCAAATTTATTTGTTTAGTTTTACGGAAGGAGATAATACTACCTCTCAACTGATAGAACTAAACGAGAAGTTTAAGTAAGTATTTAGAGTAATTAACCCTACCACGCTTGAAAGGAATAAAGGCTGTGCAGGGGAACTCAAATTTTCAAATCCCTATATCCTCGCACCCTTATAGTGTAAACCTTTGATACTTCAAAAATAGATTATTTGATCAAACTGAATTCATAGTTTAAAATACTTTTCATAAAAGAAATAATGTAAAGAAGTATTAGCAAAGTCGAAAGGCGGGTCGGTGTAAAAATTTTTTCTTCAGTCCACAACAATGTTCAAGCCTCAAATCTAAAATTGTCAAAACAAAATATTTAATTTTTTTTCAGGCCTTTTTGGCTTTTTAGAAATTTGAATCGGCTTACAAGTGGTTCAACTAACTTTTAATTCATTCAATTTGGAACTATATAGACAGCACTAATCCACGTATCTTTTGTAGTAGAAGGATTAAGTTAGATTTTTTATGATAGATCTGAGGATTGAACTATATGAGAGCTCACCTCTGCAAAATAAATGATTTAGCAAAAATCAGCTTGTTCCATTATTTAGCTTTTGTAAGATGACACTAACTCAAACAAAATTCCTGAACTTGAAAAGGTTTTGGTTAAACCGGCTTAGTAACATTATGCCTAGTTCCCGAATGCCTAGTTCGTGAATGCCTAGTTCACTATGCCTAGATTCATGAATGCCTAGTTCGTAATGCCTAGATAACATTATGCCTAGGTAATACTATGCCTAGATTCATGAATGCCTATATAACATTATGCCTATATTTCTGAATTCCTAGATAACATTATGCCTAGATTTCTTAATGCCTAGTCACCCAATGCCTAGATAACATTAGACTGAATTGAATGCCTATAGACATTGTCAAGCAATAAATATGTTCATATTATTTGTTACATATTTTATTGGTCAAATTTTTGCCTATCATGGGCCAAAGTAGAAATATATTCTGCTCTTGGCATGCTGTCAAAAGTATCAACAACAAACTTTAATCTTTCTCTTGCATCTAGGGACCTCTGTTTTCTTCCAGTGTTGGTTGTCATGTCCTGACCAACAGCTTTAGATAAGTAGGCTCTTGATGAACAGCTCCTGAAAACATTGTCTAGACATTCAATGCACTCTTATGTTATCTAGGCATAATGTTATCCAGGGCATTCATGAATCTAGCCATTGTGTTCTCGAGGCATTATGTTATCTAGGCATTATGAACTAGGCATTCAAAAATCTAGGCATACTGTTATCTAGGCATTCAGAAATCTAGGCATAATGTTGTCTAGTCATTCATGAATCTAGGCATAGTGAACTAGGCATTCACGAACTAGGCATTTGGGAACTAGGCATAATGTTACTGAGCCGCTAAACCTCATCTCGTTGATTCCATAGTTTTGTAAACCAATAGAGACAAACAAGGTTAAATTTTCTTAAGTCTTCATAAGAATGGAAACCAAAAAGTTCAAAGATTAAATCAATCTTTCATTAAAGGGAGTATTAACAAAAAATTAAGGGGTATACAGTGGTTGGCGATTATATTAACACAATGAAGACAATTTTTTATTAACAATGCTTTGATCCCTAAATCATTTTACAAATTACAAGAAAACACAGAGAAGCTGTTTATTGACAACTTGTCTTTGTTTAAATGTGTAAGAGCTGTTTAATGGCTTGGTAGAAATCAAAATTGAAATAGAAAGTCTTCTTTGTTGTATTGATATAAACGACGACTACTGCATCTGAAATATGCAATATGCATGTGAAATATGATATGTGCCAGGAAAATTAGACTAATTGTATTTAATATTCTTTATTACAAAATTAAACACACATTAATTAAAATTTTTAACTTATTTTATTTTATTTATTTTTATTAAATTTCACAATATTTTTAATATTTATATGATATCAGATAAAATTATTTTGATATTTCAGTATTTTTTCTTCGCTTTCTTTTTATTATCATTCATACATCTTTCAATAATATATCAGCCAATTTTGAAAAAAAAGGATGTTCTTGTAAATTAGCCACTTTTACAAGAAGAACTATTTTTAAAAGATTTTGTTTTTTCTGAACCCTGTATTCATTTTGAGTTAACCCTCTGGTTTTCTTTTCTTGGAAAGCTGACCAGACAATTTGTAGTATTTCAATGTCAGCTCTGTGTTTATTGGTTGCACATGTTATTTAGGGTCGGCTTTACACTTTTTTGAGATCGTTTAACTTTAGGAAGTTTTTTTGAAGAAAGGGGGTGGGTCGTCTCCCATCCTGTTTTTGTCTTCATTTGCTATTGGTAAAAAAAAGATAGTGTAAAGCTTAAAATACCAATTCTAATTTTTGCGTCCTTTATTTTCTTTTTTTTCTTGTTCATCTCGTTTCTGCACTTTAAGACCTTTCCAAATAGTCCTTTTAGCATCCAAGTTGTGGGAAAGGTAGAGGAGAGAGATTATAAGATTTGTAGGAAGAAGGGTATAGGAGATTGCTTCCTGTGTTCCTTCATTTTATACTGTTTCCCAGTTAAGTGTATTAAGGAAAACCCATAACTGCACCCCTTATGCAAAGTGGGGAGTTGTGAGCCCTGAAAGCTCTCTTGAGAGGAATCTTCCATAGCAGTCCAGTCCTCAGATCTGGTAGAGTAAAAACCAGTACTGTTGTGCTTAGCTTGTGTATCCACAAGGGGTTAAACTCCTTCTTTCAGTGCACAAAGCTGAAGATGAAGTTTTGTTTTAATCTATGTACAATTCTTGCTTCCCCTGTAGGATATGCCAAGCAAACAAAAACTCCAGTTAAAATCCAGTAAAACTCGACTTTTGCCTTCCAGAAGTGGAGTTTTAATTGAGTTTAAAAGTGGAGTTTTCATTTGCAATAGTTATGCCATATCTGGATGAAAACTCAACTTTTCACCAAGTTGGGGGGTTGTAAAAATCAATGTCGACTGGATGATATCTGGATGATTTCTGGATGATTTTTGGATTATTTCTGAATATATTTTAATTTTAGTAACTTGAAATAGTTTATGTTTGGACTCACATATGAAATTTGAAAATTTCCAGCAATTCAAAATAGGCCAACATTATTACACTTCATTGACGAAATATAATTATGATTCCATTTTCGAATTTCTTAAAAAAAATAATCTTGTTAGTGTCGCGGTGTTCTTTTTGTTCATTTGTGCACACAAAAGAACTAGCAGTACGGTTTTTTATTGATTTCTTTTGAACATAAATTAAATTGATTTCTACAGAATTTTGTTAATAGAATGTCAAATAGAGTCCAGATTGTTGAAAAAATTCTTTAGAAAATATTTTTATTCAGGATTATTGAGAATTGGTTGGAATGTGTCTTCTGTTAATATTACCAAGAAGAATATTATCAATCTAAATCAGCAATGTGCAAAGTGTCTAGTCTTCTTTTCTGACGTACATTTTTATATTTGATCCTTACCCCCCCACCCCTGACAAACTTTTAGTAAAGCCACGTGTTTTTTTTTCAACAAGATATTATTCGGCTTAGAAAATGTAATGTTTACAAAACGTGCTGAGAAAACAAATATCTGAAAACCAACATTTTTGGAAATGCATATAATATTTTAGGATCTAAACCACGCTCACAAGATACATTTTTACACATTCTATCAGAATTGTTATCAATGTAAATAAAACAATTGGAATCGAAGTGCAGGGTTACCCAGAAAGGATGAGATTTCTATGACACCCTGCATTTCTAAAGTAAACGTACATGGTTTTGAAGAAGAAAACAAAATAAAATGGAATGTAGACGCAATACATTTGTACATGCATGTCCTATTCACAAGATACGCGACGTTTAAACCTTTGACTAATAATGGGCTTATCCTAACTTATCTAAAGAAATGCTTAAAATTGTTGAACATTCATATGCAATTTATATGTTTGATTAGTAAGAAAAGTAATAAACACTTTTTAAAAGTCGCAGAAAATAAATATATACATTCTAATTTTTGAAAACCGCGTTAAATATAAAACATTCGGTATTTTCGATGAAAAAATGTTTCGTACGATTAAGCGAGCATTAATTATACTTTCCAGTTTTTCGTAAATTTAGCACCATTTAAAGATAAACACACAGTGTTCTCTGGCCTCGATGATAGGTCAAATTCTTATAAATCTGGAATTCACCTCTTTGATGAAATGGTCGTTTGAAGCTTCGCTTACAATCCCATTAAAGCTGGATAAAACCTTTTTTGACAGAAATATGCCCCGTTTTCAAGTCTCTTAAGTCTCAGTTAGGTATCCAGTAGATGGTTTGAAAGTTTAAGTTTTTTTGCTAATCGGTTTCTGGTCCATAGTCCCGTTTTTAAAGTACTTATGATACTTTAAAATCCATTAAAAAAAAAATTTTAGCAATTTTTTAAAAATCGATTTTCACTCGTCTTTGTTTTATTTTTGTTTAGGATCAGTGCTTGGAATAGTTTTATATTTTATATTTGATTGAAAGGACAGGAGATAAAATTACTTAAGTACTTACTGGATGCTGATTTTCTGAGTTCTCATCATTAAGCTTATGTTTCATTGACAAGATAGAACAGTAAATATTGAGAAAGAATATTCAGAATAATTTGTTAATTTGTAATTAGCTTCGCTTTTTTTCTTTAAAAAAAATCAGAAATGATTAACAATTTTTTTATTAAGGCTACTGTGCTATAACTTATATATTTGAAAAGCCCTTGAAAAATTAATGTTAAAGCATGTGTCACATGTCAATATTTGTCAAAAGTAAAAACATTTATTTTTGAACATTTTTCCGTCGTACTTTTAAACTTTTTAAAATTCTCCCTTACACCCTAACCATAAAATTTAGAGGACTAATTTTGTTTAATGTTCAGGCCTTTAAATTTGAGACATGTATCACACTCCCCTTTCTATGGGCAAAATCATATTAGACGAAAATAGCCCAATCACTGTTGGCATCCTTTAGTTTAACATGATCTGTACTGGTGTTATGTACGGCATAATATTTGTACTAGGGTCTATTCAGAACTTTATTTATAATAGTAATCTCTACAATTACACTTTTCTGTACTGGTGTTATGTACGGCATAATATTTGTACTAGGGTCTATTCACAACTTTATTTATAATAGTAATCTCTACAATTACACTGTTCTGTGCTGGTGTTATGTACGGCATAATATTTGTACTGGGGTCTATTCAGAACTTTATTTATAATAGTAATCTCTACAATTACACTGTTCTGTGCTGGTGTTATGTACGGCATAATATTTGTACTGGGGTCTATTGGAAACTTTATTTATAATAGTAATCTCTACAATTACGCTGTTCCAGGATCTGTGCTGGTGTTATGTACGGCATAATATTTGTACTGGGGTCTATTGGAAACTTTATGTTTACTTACATAGTAATCTCTACGCAGTCGACAGGTAAACAAACTTTTTAAAGGGATTGTTCCCCAATTTGAAAGCACATAGTTTGTACAAATTTATTAAAAGAGGAAAAGACAGAACTGCCTTTTATATAAATATGTCCCTGTGAACGAGACAAATGGGTATTTTGTCAAATTTTCAAATTTTATGTGATTCTCAATTTACTCTTTCAATTTCAAGTCTAACATTTTTTTCTTGAGTCATCTGATTATTGCATAAATACTCTCTGAAGAATTTCAGATGAATTGACAGATCTTTTAATTAATTTTAGTAAAAATTAGAAATGAGGATAAAACTCCACAACTAAACTAGTAGTTTTTCATGCTCAGAGCAAAATGTCAAGAATTATGTTGTAAAACTTTTGATTAATTGCTTTTATTGTATCAGCTATTTAAAAAAATCAAATTTAAATTGTTTTGTATCGCGGAGCAACATCTAATAAAAATATAAATTTTCAAGCTCACCAAAATGAAGCAGAGGATATGTTTGGATGGAACGGTAGGAAAATATTAAATGCATGGATGTATATATGTTATGTTTTCATCAAACATTAGGCATATACTATATATATGTTGTACATATTATAAATATATTATATTTGATGGAAGAAAAATATGATATGTTCAGATAAAAAATGAAGAAATACTAAATATATTATTATTGTTGGTTTGAATGGTAATTGTGTGCTTTTGTATGCAGAGAATATTATAGGTTTCAATGGAACTGCAGTAGGAATATATGAGAAGTTTGGATGAACCAGCAGGAAAATACCTACAGATTATTGTGTATGTTTGACCAGTTGCTTACCGCCCTCAGAAGAGTACGGACCCTTCTCTTATCAGTTCCGGCTTTACAGTTTGGGGGAGAGATGCGTTTAGTTGTCCATGTCGTATCCTACAAGGAAGTAGCGGTAAAATATAGGAGGGAAATAAAGCAAGAACTCCATCTTAAGCCTGGTTCAACTGAAAGAAGGAGTAAAACTTCTGATAGGTATACAAGCCATGCACATCAATACCGGGTTTTTTATCGACAAGCTGGGAGGAATGGACTGCTGTGTACATTTCCTCCAGATGATGCTTTTAGGGCCACAACTCCCCATTTAGCATAAGAAATGCAGTTATGGGTTTCCATAACCCTAAACAGGCTTGGGGAGGGGGGGGCATCTGGCGCCCCCCCCCCCTGCAGTTTTTGTCCTAGCACTCTCATTTTTGACACTATCATTGTAAAATTTTGTGACTTTTAATGAATAGCAATTTAAAGGATTTTTTTGTAAAAAAAAAATGCATAGGTTTTGGTACAGTGCGGAAAAAAGTCCCGTCTTTGGAAAAAAATCTAAAATAGCCCATAACTTTTTATGTGACAAAATCTATACATCTAAAAATTATATTTTTGAAAAGCCCTTGAAAGTTGGATAAAGAAGCATGTATCACACTTTGATATTTGTTTAAAACAAAAAAAATATTTTTTTCATTTTTCTGACCCTTTTTTTGGTGTTTTTTCAACCCTCCCTTGCACCCAAACTATTAAAGTTATTAGTCTAATTTTTTTCATTGAGCTGGCATTGGCAAATTGGGGTATGCACATGCATTTCAACCCTATACCTCTTCTCTAAGGCCTTTTCAGGGGGGCGTCAGACCCCCCCCCCCCCAGGCAATACATCGATTCAGACCCCCCAGCCTTAGTAGGGTTAAAATTCCATTAAAAGTCAGAAATGACGGATGTTAAGCTTTACACTATCAATTTTTTGCCAATAGCGAATGAAGACAAACATTAGATTACGGGCTGGGAGACGCCCCCCCCCCACCCTCTATTTATTCTGCTTGAAGTAAAATGCTCTAGAAAGTGTGAAGTAGCTGAGTCAAGTAACACATATTGCAAGCAATGCAAGGAGAGAGGAGAGGGGAGTGAGTTGCTCATTCTCAACCCCCCCCCCCTGTGCCCCCAAGTTCCGAACGTGATAAAACTGGCAGCTGACAAATTGTGAGGCTATGTAAAAAAAAATCCTTTTTTTTTAAATAAGCCGAAATATGATTGTATGATGTATGAACAAGAAGAAAAGAAGAAAGGAAGAACAAGGAATATAGAAATGTCAAAAAAATATCTACATCTGCTGTCATATAACATTATAAAGAAAAATGTTAAAGTTTTAATTTTAATAATTATGTAAAAAAAGTGTATGTTTGAATATCAATAAAATATTTTAAAATGTTTCAACTTTTTTTGATTTCAGCGATTAAGAGTGTAACAAACTATTTCCTGGTGAATCTTTCAGTTGCAGATTTTCTCATTTCCTTCACATGTATCCCAATACAGGTTGGTTAATACAAACATGTATCCTAATACAGGTCGGTTAATGTAAACATGTATCCTCCCAATACAGGTTGATTGATATAAACATGTATCCCAATACAGGTTTGTTGATCTAAACGTTTATCCCAATACAGGTTGGTTAATACAAACATGTATCTCTATACAAATTGGTTGATATAAACATGCATCCCATTCCCAATACAGGTTGGTATAATATAAACCTGTATCCCAATACATGTTGGTTAATATAAATATGTATCAGATTCTCAATACAGGTTGGTATAATATAAACATGTATCCCAATACAGGTTGGTAAATATGAACATGTATCCCATTCCCAATTTACAGGTTGGTATAATATAAACATGTATCTTAATACAGGTTGGTTAACATAAACATGCATTCCAATACAGGTTGGTTAATATAAACATGTATCTTACTACAGGGTGGTTAACATGAACATATATCTTAAGGTTTTACATTTTTGAAAACATAAATGAACTCCTTTTAATAAAGCCTATATGTTATCCATAATTATTTCTTTCTTTAAGTCTTTCCTTTCACTGTAGAATGCATTTTTATATCCGGATAGGTTTTAAATGTATAAAAAGAAGTGCATTTAGATGAAATCTTGATCACACACACAATTTAAAGGGACCTTTAGCTTAATCTTAAGCCATCAACCAGGCAAAAATGGCGATTTCCGATTCACAACGGTACCCTTAAAACCTTTTTCTAATCAATAATGAGATATTGCCTTTTTTTCTATGGAGGTTCACATAAAATTACACTTACAGTTCCTTTAAACTATGTTCGTGCTTAGGTAACAATTCTGTTCCTTGGATATTATCCGTACGGTAAAGGAACATGTCTCCTCTTCTCCTTTATTCAACCAACAGCAGTCTGTGCATCTTCATTCACTCTAGTCATAGTATCCTTGGACAGGTTAGTATACCGGGGGGGGGGGGGGGGG